>NW_025725059.1:35000-40000 GCF_021461395.2 Schistocerca americana
CCGACCTTTCGGCCTAGGAAGACACGCTGATTCCTTCAGTGTAGCGCGCGTGCGGCCCAGAACATCTAAGGGCATCACAGACCTGTTATTGCTCAATCTCGTGCGGCTAGAAGCCGCCTGTCCCTCTAAGAAGAAAAGTAATCGCTGACAGCACGAAGGATGTCACGCGACTAGTTAGCAGGCTAGAGTCTCGTTCGTTATCGGAATTAACCAGACAAATCGCTCCACCAACTAAGAACGGCCATGCACCACCACCCACCGAATCAAGAAAGAGCTATCAATCTGTCAATCCTTCCGGTGTCCGGGCCTGGTGAGGTTTCCCGTGTTGAGTCAAATTAAGCCGCAGGCTCCACTCCTGGTGGTGCCCTTCCGTCAATTCCTTTAAGTTTCAGCTTTGCAACCATACTTCCCCCGGAACCCAAAAGCTTTGGTTTCCCGGAGGCTGCCCGCCGAGTCATCGGAGGAACTGCGGCGGATCGCTGGCTGGCATCGTTTATGGTTAGAACTAGGGCGGTATCTGATCGCCTTCGAACCTCTAACTTTCGTTCTTGATTAATGAAAACATACTTGGCAAATGCTTTCGCTTCTGTTCGTCTTGCGACGATCCAAGAATTTCACCTCTAACGTCGCAATACGAATGCCCCCGCCTGTCCCTATTAATCATTACCTCGGGTTCCGAAAACCAACAAAATAGAACCGAGGTCCTATTCCATTATTCCATGCACACAGTATTCAGGCGGGCTTGCCTGCTTTAAGCACTCTAATTTGTTCAAAGTAAACGTGCCGGCCCACCGAGACACTCACTCAAGAGCACCCTGGTAGGATTGCAACGGGGTCCGCCTCGGGACGCACGAGCACGCACGAGGCGCGTCGCACGCCTTCAGCTCGCCCCACCGGCAGGACGTCCCACGATACATGCCAGTTAAACACCGACGGGCGGTGAACCAACAGCGTGGGACACAAATCCAACTACGAGCTTTTTAACCGCAACAACTTTAATATACGCTATTGGAGCTGGAATTACCGCGGCTGCTGGCACCAGACTTGCCCTCCAATAGATACTCGTTAAAGGATTTAAAGTGTACTCATTCCGATTACGGGGCCTCGGATGAGTCCCATATCGTTATTTTTCGTCACTACCTCCCCGTGCCGGGAGTGGGTAATTTGCGCGCCTGCTGCCTTCCTTGGATGTGGTAGCCGTTTCTCAGGCTCCCTCTCCGGAATCGAACCCTGATTCCCCGTTACCCGTTACAACCATGGTAGGCGCAGAACCTACCATCGACAGTTGATAAGGCAGACATTTGAAAGATGCGTCGCCGGTACGAGGACCGTGCGATCAGCCCAAAGTTATTCAGAGTCACCAAGGCAAACGGACCGGACGAGCCGACCGATTGGTTTTGATCTAATAAAAGCGTCCCTTCCATCTCTGGTCGGGACTCTGTTTGCATGTATTAGCTCTAGAATTACCACAGTTATCCAAGTAACGTGGGTACGATCTAAGGAACCATAACTGATTTAATGAGCCATTCGCGGTTTCACCTTAATGCGGCTTGTACTGAGACATGCATGGCTTAATCTTTGAGACAAGCATATGACTACTGGCAGGATCAACCAGGGAGCTGCGTCAACTAGAGCTGAGCAGCCGGCCGCCCGGGAGTGTGTCCCGGGGGCCCGCGCGAACACGCAAGCGTCCGCTCAATTATTCTGCAAACAGGAGGAGGCTGAGCTCCCCTGCACAATACACCTCGAAACCCTCTCAGGTCCCGGCGGCGCGCAGCGCCGTCCTAAGTACTTGGTCGGGTTCGAGAGAGGCGCAATCGCCCGGAGTTTGGCGAGTAGACGCTTTAGGTGCGACCACCCGTGCTCCCAACTGAGCTTGCCGCTGCCGACAGAGGCCCGGGAGCGTGCTGTCGTGGCATTGCCGGCGGGAGACAACACGCGCCACCTACGGTGGCCGGCAGCTCCAACGCCAGCGCCACAGAAGGACAAAAGCCCCACTTGGGTGCCGAAGCGAACGCGCCAACACGTCCGCACAGCTGCGATACAAACCACCTGCGAGAACCGCAGAGGCGACCGAGCAGCAGACGGCGTCGCGGCGCCGAGCGCCGGGCGGCGGCGCATCCTCAGCGCACACAGTCCTCAATCGGACCAGCACACTGCAGATGTCCACCGCGCTTCGCACCGGGCCCGCGAGGACCTACTTTGGCCGCACGGCGCCGCGTGCAGGGTGCGCCGGCGCGCAGCTGCGCCGCCTGCCGCCTCCGTCGGCCGGCGCGCCTGCCACTGGCCGCCCCCACCAGCCGGCTGTAGCGCGTGCGCCCACGCACCGCGCGGCCAGCACGCCGGGAGGCCCCCCCTCACCGGCCGGGGACGGTCCCACCCAGCCACCGCCGCGTATCGCTTCACACCCACATGCCATTCACGTTCGTGGGCATGGTGGGTATCGCTGAAACAACCGGTTGGTAGCTCAACCGATCGTCGCCATCACTGATTCACCTCTAGCGAGAACAACCGCACCACAACGGTTTACCAGTTGTTCATTTGCGTAACGTCACCAGCAAACGTAGACGTCCATCGCCATTTGCAAATTCAACGATTGTTGCATGCCTGTGTCAGGTGTCACGACACACTATGTCTGCCCACATACACGCAACAACATGTGCACGCTTCGCGAACACGTGGAAGGTGGCCCCCGTACGTATGCGATGTCCATTGCGCGAACGACTGTCAACCGGCCTCTGTCGCATGTCGCAGATGTGGAACGCAGTGCACCATGCTATCACGGTGAGTGAGAAGAGACGACTACGTCTGACAACACGCGCCACTACATCAACAGACGGCTCATGCTGATCGCCATCCACGGCATACCATACTGCAATCCAGCTCTTATAGGGAGACGACACGTAGCTGAGTGCACAATATTTGGACCGTATGGTTCGCCGTTGTTGGCGCAGTCGTGGTACGGTCACACATGTACCACGATGTATCATTCAGTACATGAGGACCAATGTGCAGTACAGTGTGTGATTTGGACGTACAACATCAGCGGACAGTTGACACAAGCCGTACCACAACGTAGGCTGTGCTTCGCCATGCGAATGCCAATGAACAACTGCGAAGGGCATTGAGCATGTACGTCCTGCTGCCATCCGCATTACAGTGTATAGCTGCAAGGTGTTTAACATGAAGCGATACTCTGGGGACCGGGCAGTGCGGGTAGCAAACTATATTGCGGGGGTTGCAGTTAGGCAACACTACACTAATTTAACGCGTCGTATGACAATTACAGAGCAGGTTAAGGCCCAACGTGTGTTGGGTTAAGGCCCAACGTGTGTTGGGTTAAGGCCCAACGTGTGTTGGGTTAAGGCCCAACGTGTGTTGGGTTAAGGCCCAACGTGTGTTGGGTTAAGGCCCAACGTGTGTTGGGTTAAGGCCCAACGTGTGTTGGGTTAAGGCCCAACGTGTGTTGGGTTAAGGCCCAACGTGTGTTGGGTTAAGGCCCAACGTGTGTTGGGTTAAGGCCCAACGTGTGTTGGGTTAAGGCCCAACGTGTGTTGGGTTAAGGCCCAACGTGTGTTGGGTTAAGGCCCAACGTGTGTTGGGTTAAGGCCCAACGTGTGTTGGGTTAAGGCCCAACGTGTGTTGGGTTAAGGCCCAACGTGTGTTGGGTTAAGGCCCAACGTGTGTTGGGTTAAGGCCCAACGTGTGTTGGGTTAAGGCCCAACGTGTGTTGGGTTAAGGCCCAACGTGTGTTGGGTTAAGGCCCAACGTGTGTTGGGTTAAGGCCCAACGTGTGTTGGGTTAAGGCCCAACGTGTGTTGGGTTAAGGCCCAACGTGTGTTGGGTTAAGGCCCAACGTGTGTTGGGTTAAGGCCCAACGTGTGTTGGGTTAAGGCCCAACGTGTGTTGGGTTAAGGCCCAACGTGTGTTGGGTTAAGGCCCAACGTGTGTTGGGTTAAGGCCCAACGTGTGTTGGGTTAAGGCCCAACGTGGGTTAGGTTAAGGCGCAACGCGGGTTAGGTTAAGGCGCAACGCGGGTTAGGTTAAGGCGCAACGCGGGTTAGGTTAAGGCGCAACGCGGGTTAGGTTAAGGCGCAACGCGGGTTAGGTTAAGGCGCAACGCGGGTTAGGTTAAGGCGCAACGCGGGTTAGGTTAAGGCGCAACGCGGGTTACGTTAAGGCGCAACGCGGGTTACGTTAAGGCGCAACGCGGGTTACGTTAAGGCGCAACGCGGGTTACGTTAAGGCGCAATATAGGTTAGGTTAAGGCGCAATATAGGTTAGGTTAAGGCGCAATATAGGTTAGGTTAAGGCGCAATACGGGTTAGGTTAAGGCGCAATACGGGTTAGGTTAAGGCGCAATACGGGTTAGGTTAAGGCGCAATACGGGTTAGGTTAAGGCACAATACGGGTTAGGTTAAGGCACAATACGGGTTAGGTTAAGGCACAATACGGGTTAGGTTAAGGCACAATACGGGTTAGGTTAAGGCACAATACGGGTTAGGTTAAGGCACAATACGGGTTAGGTTAAGGCACAATACGGGTTAGGTTAAGGCACAATACGGGTTAGGTTAAGGCACAATACGGGTTAGGTTAAGGCACAATACGGGTTAGGTTAAGGCACAATACGGGTTAGGTTAAGGCACAATACGGGTTAGGTTAAGGCACAATACGGGTTAGGTTAAGGCACAATACGGGTTAGGTTAAGGTACAATACGGGTTAGGTTAAGGTACAATACGGGTTAGGTTAAGGTACAATACGGGTTAGGTTAAGGTACAATACGGGTTAGGTTAAGGTACAATACGGGTTAGGTTAAGGTACAATACGGGTTAGGTTAAGGTACAATACGGGTTAGGTTAAGGTACAATACGGGTTAGGTTAAGGTACAATACGGGTTAGGTTAAGGTACAATACGGGTTAGGTTAAGGTACACATTGTTGTAAGGAAAGGTGTTTTGGGGGGGGGGGGGGGGCCGGTTTGTTGATTGTGATTATCGTAA
>NW_025725060.1:0-12500 GCF_021461395.2 Schistocerca americana
GGCCAGCCCGTGGTACAGGCCAGGGAGAAGTACGTTGGTGAGAGCGTGGAGGCGCTGTTGCGGCTTCAGCGGAGCTCGGGAGATGACGTCAAGCTGCTCCACCAGGTGGCGACGTGGATTGAAGACACAGCGACCCGCCGTGGAGAATTGCAGCCCCAGGTACCGGAAGGTTTCACCCACACGCAGGGCAGGCATGGTGGTATTGCCTGCTGTGAAGGTGACATTGCTGTCCACCTTCACCTTCTTCTCGCGCCCTGACGCGACTAAGGCGAGGGTGAAACACTTCCGGGCGTTGATCTGCAGCCCCAGGTGGGCGAGGGCTGCGGTAGCTGCGTCGATGAGGGACTGCAAGCCCCTCGGGGTCGCTGCAAACAGCAAGACGTCATCTGCAAAGGCCGCAGCGTTGACTCTGCGACCGAGGATCCGAGCTCCGATGTGGGAGGGCAGTTGGCCTAAAACGTAGTCCACCGCAAAGTTGAACAGGAGGGGGGAGAGGGGATCGCCCTGGCGAACGCCCCGTCCTGGCTGCACAGACACGCCCACGCCGGCGCCGTCCGCTATCACTGTCGTGCTGCCCTCGTAGCACCGCTCGACATACTCGACAAAACAATCCGGCAGGCCATGCGCCTTCAGCACGGGGCGAAGGGCAGCATGATCTACCGAATCGAATGCCTTAGATACGTCGATCGATGCCACAAAGACAGAGCGGCAGGAGCGAACTGCGTCGGTGAGAGCAGTGTCCAAGATGAAGGTATTTTCCAACATCCCATCCCGAGGGATGAATGCCCGCTGACGTTCGTCCACAGCACATGCGCGCATCAGGCGTGACGCGAGAACCTTGTGAAAGGTCCGCGCCAACACCGAGCAGACCGTAATGGGGCGAAAGTCAGCGGGGGATGTTGGTGCAGCCGTCTTCGGGAGAAGGGACGTTCGCGCGCGAAGCAGGCGTTCCGGAAGGGCGCGGGCCAGAAGGAAGAGATTCATCACTTTCACCAGGACTTCGTGCGGCAGGCGCCGCAACTCCGCTGGGGTAAGGCCGTCCGGCCCGGCTGCTGATCCCCTGGGCGGCAACGCGGCGGCGACCTCCTCATGTGTGACCGGCCCCCATAGGCACTCGGGAGCGACAGGCTCCGAGTGCGGGAGGAGGCGGTCACGAATGAAGCCCGCGGTGGAGATGGGCTTCTTGGTGAAGAGGTCCGCCCAGAAGTCCAGCAGACCAGGGATGGCAGGTGGCGGCTGGAGCAGGGTGCCATCCAAGAGGCCGCGCACGCAACGTGCACGCGACCGTCGGAAGGCATCCTGCGTTCTCGCGTACTCCCAGCGGCGCCGCTTGCGCTTCTGCGTCGGCGGCGCGGCAGGCGGCCGCTTCGATGGTTGGCGCGGCCGCTGTGTCCTGGTGATCGATCTCTCCCCTCTGGACCCGACCGACGCAAGGGCATCCGGGAGCATGCCCAGGATGACATCGGGCGGCGTGCCCCGCCCCAGACCTATGACACGATCCAGGGCAGAGAAACGCTGGGCGGAAGCGGGTAGCCCCGCCAGATGCTCCCAGATGGCGGCGTCAGTCGGCCCCTCCGGCGGCGGCCCGGTGGTGTCGGCCGCGAAGTCCTCGGCTGCGTCGACGGGCGGCGCAGCGGCCTCGCCCGCGTCAGGCAGCGGGCTCGCTGCTCCCCGGCGGGACGCCGGCTCTTCCCCCCGACCGATCTCAAGCGCCTCCATGAATTGGCGGACAAGCTGCTTGTGGGCAGCTTGCCGCCGTCGGCACTTGATTGCCTCAAGCGTTCGGTCGGGGAACATCCTGATGAGCTCTTGATTTACAAAGAAGAACCGGGCGTCCCTCTCGAGGAACAGTTCGGCCTCCGCCTTGGCGAGCGACAGGACTTCTTCCTCCGTCCACCTCGCGCGATGCCTCTCCGTGACGATCTCCGCGTTGGCGGCCGCAAGGTGTTGGCGGCGGCGATGGACCCCGAGACCGTTCTTGGTGGTGAAGCTGCGGTGGCACTCACTACAGGCGTATACAGCTGCAAAAGTTACAAGATTTTCGGCACGGCCGGTTGGCCGGCTAGGTGCTGGGGGAGTTGGGGTGGCACCTTCAGCGGAAGGGCCACCACTTTTTCTCTGAATACTGCCCCCAACTAAAAAAAGGGATAGTGCGAGGGGGGGCTGGTAACCCCCCCAAGCCCCTGGTGCGGTCTTCCACTCTGCGAAAATCAGCGGGCCCACGAGAAGGGGAGAAGACCGCAGGAGAGGAGAGGCTAAGAGGGCTAGGCCCATGTATTGCGCATCACTCTCCCTGTAACCATAACCCAAGGAAGGCACCTCGCAGCAGCAGCACGACTACATCAAGACCGCACTTCGAAAAGCCAAGTCCGGATGCAGCCACACCGCCGCCACTTGGCCACCTTAAGAGAGTCATAGTTACTCCCGCCGTTTACCCGCGCTTGCTTGAATTTCTTCACGTTGACATTCAGAGCACTGGGCAGAAATCACATTGCGTCAACACCCGCTAGGGCCATCGCAATGCTTTGTTTTAATTAGACAGTCGGATTCCCCCAGTCCGTGCCAGTTCTGAGTTGATCGTTGAATGGCGGCCGAAGAGAATACGCGCACCCGCGCGCCCCCGGAGGAGCACGCTAAGGCGGACGCGGCCTCGCAGCAAGGAAGATCCGTGGGAGGCCAAGGCACGGGACCGAGCTCGGATCCTGCACGCAGGTTGAAGCACCGGGGCGCGAACGCCGCGCAGGCGCGCGCATCCTGCACCGCCGGCCAGCACGAGGCCAACCAACGGCGAGAGCAGACCACGCCCGCGCTAAACGCCCGCACTTACCGGCACCCCTACGGCACTCACCTCGCCCAGGCCCGGCACGTTAGCGCTGACCCACTTCCCGACCAAGCCCGACACGCCCCGATCCTCAGAGCCAATCCTTATCCCGAAGTTACGGATCCAATTTGCCGACTTCCCTTACCTACATTATTCTATCGACTAGAGGCTCTTCACCTTGGAGACCTGCTGCGGATATGGGTACGAACCGGCGCGACACCTCCACGTGGCCCTCTCCCGGATTTTCAAGGTCCGAGGGGAAGATCGGGACACCGCCGCAACTGCGGTGCTCTTCGCGTTCCAAACCCTATCTCCCTGCTAGAGGATTCCAGGGAACTCGAACGCTCATGCAGAAAAGAAAACTCTTCCCCGATCTCCCGACGGCGTCTCCGGGTCCTTTTGGGTTACCCCGACGAGCATCTCTAAAAGAGGGGCCCGACTTGTATCGGTTCCGCTGCCGGGTTCCGGAATAGGAACCGGATTCCCTTTCGCCCAACGGGGGCCAGCACAAAGTGCATCATGCTATGACGGCCCCCATCAACATCGGATTTCTCCTAGGGCTTAGGATCGACTGACTCGTGTGCAACGGCTGTTCACACGAAACCCTTCTCCGCGTCAGCCCTCCAGGGCCTCGCTGGAGTATTTGCTACTACCACCAAGATCTGCACCGACGGCGGCTCCAGGCAGGCTCACGCCCAGACCCTTCTGCGCCCACCGCCGCGACCCTCCTACTCGTCAGGGCTTCGCGGCCGGCCGCAAGGACCGGCCATGACTGCCAGACTGACGGCCGAGTATAGGCACGACGCTTCAGCGCCATCCATTTTCAGGGCTAGTTGCTTCGGCAGGTGAGTTGTTACACACTCCTTAGCGGATTCCGACTTCCATGGCCACCGTCCTGCTGTCTTAAGCAACCAACGCCTTTCATGGTTTCCCATGAGCGTCGATTCGGGCGCCTTAACTCGGCGTTTGGTTCATCCCACAGCGCCAGTTCTGCTTACCAAAAGTGGCCCACTTGGCACTCCGATCCGAGTCGTTTGCTCGCGGCTTCAGCATATCAAGCAAGCCGGAGATCTCACCCATTTAAAGTTTGAGAATAGGTTGAGGTCGTTTCGGCCCCAAGGCCTCTAATCATTCGCTTTACCGGATGAGACTCGTACGAGCACCAGCTATCCTGAGGGAAACTTCGGAGGGAACCAGCTACTAGATGGTTCGATTAGTCTTTCGCCCCTATACCCAGCTCCGACGATCGATTTGCACGTCAGAATCGCTACGGACCTCCATCAGGGTTTCCCCTGACTTCGTCCTGGCCAGGCATAGTTCACCATCTTTCGGGTCCCAACGTGTACGCTCTAGGTGCGCCTCACCTCGCAATGAGGACGAGACGCCCCGGGAGTGCGGAGGCCGCCGCCCCGTGAAGGGCGGGGAAGCCCCATCCTCCCTCGGCCCGCGCAAGGCGAGACCTTCACTTTCATTACGCCTTTAGGTTTCGTACAGCCCAATGACTCGCGCACATGTTAGACTCCTTGGTCCGTGTTTCAAGACGGGTCGTGAAATTGTCCAAAGCTGAAGCGCCGCTGACGGGAGCGATTATTCCGCCCGAGAGCATCCCGAGCCAACAGCGGCGCGGGTCCGGGGCCGGGCCAGGTAGGTCCGTCATCCGGGAAGAACCGCGCGCGCTTGCCGGGAGCCCGAGCGCCCAAAGGGGCGAATCGACTCCTCCAGATATACCGCCGGGCAGCCAGCCAGGACACCGGGGCTCTGCCCAACAGACGCGAACCGAGGCCCGCGGAAGGACAGGCTGCGCACCCGGGCCGTAGGCCGGCACCCAGCGGGTCGCGACGTCCTACTAGGGGAGAAGTGCGGCCCACCGCACACCGGAACGGCCCCACCCCGCGGCGAGTGGAAAGGCAACCGGACACGACCCCGCCGCGGATTGCTCCGCGCGGGCGGCCGGCCCCATCTGCCGAGGGCGGAGGCCTGTGGCCGGATGGGCGTGAATCTCACCCGTTCGACCTTTCGGACTTCTCACGTTTACCCCAGAACGGTTTCACGTACTTTTGAACTCTCTCTTCAAAGTTCTTTTCAACTTTCCCTCACGGTACTTGTTCGCTATCGGTCTCGTGGTCATATTTAGTCTCAGATGGAGTTTACCACCCACTTGGAGCTGCACTCTCAAGCAACCCGACTCGAAGGAGAGGTCCCGCCGACGCTCGCACCGGCCGCTACGGGCCTGGCACCCTCTACGGGCCGTGGCCTCATTCAAGTTGGACTTGGGCTCGGCGCGAGGCGTCGGGGTAGTGGACCCTCCCAAACACCACATGCCACGACAGGCGGCAGCCTGCGGGGTTCGGTGCTGGACTCTTCCCTGTTCGCTCGCCGCTACTGGGGGAATCCTTGTTAGTTTCTTTTCCTCCGCTTAGTAATATGCTTAAATTCAGCGGGTAGTCTCGCCTGCTCTGAGGTCGTTGTACGAGGTGTCGCACGCCACACCGCCAGCCGGCTGTGCACGCTACCGAGTAAGTACCGGTATGCGAACCGCCAGGCGACGGGCGCGCATCGCACGTTTCAGGAGGCGCGGCCGGCCCCACAGGCGGCCGCGACGCTCCCAGGTCTGCGAAGCGGGGCAAACGCCGCGCGCTTCAGTATACGTAGCCGACCCTCAGCCAGACGTGGCCCGGGAACGGAATCCATGGACCGCAATGTGCGTTCGAAACGTCGATGTTCATGTGTCCTGCAGTTCACATGTCGACGCGCAATTTGCTGCGTTCTTCATCGACCCACGAGCCGAGTGATCCACCGTCCTGGGTGATCTTTTCTTAGTTTCCACTGTCTCTTTCAAGACAGTTGCATAGGCGGGACGTAGGCGTGTGGCGGCCCCTGTTCAAGCGTTCTGTGTCCAACGGCCTCACGGCCGATGGGCGTCGTACGGCTCCACACCGGAGCGGACAGGCAGTCGGGCGAAAGTCATTCAAAACCGGCGCCAGGCGCCAGGTGCCGCAGGCCAGCCGCTCCAGCGCTTCAGCGCTCGTACCACACAACATTGGCGTTAGTTTTGAGAAGCACGCGTGGTTCCGCACGCGGCGCACGGCTACTGCGAGCCGTACAGGTAGCGTGTTGCGCGACACGACACGCACATCGAACGACATGCAGTCTAGTCGGTAATGATCCTTCCGCAGGTTCACCTACGGAAACCTTGTTACGACTTTTACTTCCTCTAAATGATCAAGTTTGGTCATCTTTCCGGTAGCATCGGCAACGACAGAGTCAATGCCGCGTACCAGTCCGAAGACCTCACTAAATCATTCAATCGGTAGTAGCGACGGGCGGTGTGTACAAAGGGCAGGGACGTAATCAACGCGAGCTTATGACTCGCGCTTACTGGGAATTCCTCGTTCATGGGGAACAATTGCAAGCCCCAATCCCTAGCACGAAGGAGGTTCAGCGGGTTACCCCGACCTTTCGGCCTAGGAAGACACGCTGATTCCTTCAGTGTAGCGCGCGTGCGGCCCAGAACATCTAAGGGCATCACAGACCTGTTATTGCTCAATCTCGTGCGGCTAGAAGCCGCCTGTCCCTCTAAGAAGAAAAGTAATCGCTGACAGCACGAAGGATGTCACGCGACTAGTTAGCAGGCTAGAGTCTCGTTCGTTATCGGAATTAACCAGACAAATCGCTCCACCAACTAAGAACGGCCATGCACCACCACCCACCGAATCAAGAAAGAGCTATCAATCTGTCAATCCTTCCGGTGTCCGGGCCTGGTGAGGTTTCCCGTGTTGAGTCAAATTAAGCCGCAGGCTCCACTCCTGGTGGTGCCCTTCCGTCAATTCCTTTAAGTTTCAGCTTTGCAACCATACTTCCCCCGGAACCCAAAAGCTTTGGTTTCCCGGAGGCTGCCCGCCGAGTCATCGGAGGAACTGCGGCGGATCGCTGGCTGGCATCGTTTATGGTTAGAACTAGGGCGGTATCTGATCGCCTTCGAACCTCTAACTTTCGTTCTTGATTAATGAAAACATACTTGGCAAATGCTTTCGCTTCTGTTCGTCTTGCGACGATCCAAGAATTTCACCTCTAACGTCGCAATACGAATGCCCCCGCCTGTCCCTATTAATCATTACCTCGGGTTCCGAAAACCAACAAAATAGAACCGAGGTCCTATTCCATTATTCCATGCACACAGTATTCAGGCGGGCTTGCCTGCTTTAAGCACTCTAATTTGTTCAAAGTAAACGTGCCGGCCCACCGAGACACTCACTCAAGAGCACCCTGGTAGGATTGCAACGGGGTCCGCCTCGGGACGCACGAGCACGCACGAGGCGCGTCGCACGCCTTCGGCTCGCCCCACCGGCAGGACGTCCCACGATACATGCCAGTTAAACACCGACGGGCGGTGAACCAACAGCGTGGGACACAAATCCAACTACGAGCTTTTTAACCGCAACAACTTTAATATACGCTATTGGAGCTGGAATTACCGCGGCTGCTGGCACCAGACTTGCCCTCCAATAGATACTCGTTAAAGGATTTAAAGTGTACTCATTCCGATTACGGGGCCTCGGATGAGTCCCGTATCGTTATTTTTCGTCACTACCTCCCCGTGCCGGGAGTGGGTAATTTGCGCGCCTGCTGCCTTCCTTGGATGTGGTAGCCGTTTCTCAGGCTCCCTCTCCGGAATCGAACCCTGATTCCCCGTTACCCGTTACAACCATGGTAGGCGCAGAACCTACCATCGACAGTTGATAAGGCAGACATTTGAAAGATGCGTCGCCGGTACGAGGACCGTGCGATCAGCCCAAAGTTATTCAGAGTCACCAAGGCAAACGGACCGGACGAGCCGACCGATTGGTTTTGATCTAATAAAAGCGTCCCTTCCATCTCTGGTCGGGACTCTGTTTGCATGTATTAGCTCTAGAATTACCACAGTTATCCAAGTAACGTGGGTACGATCTAAGGAACCATAACTGATTTAATGAGCCATTCGCGGTTTCACCTTAATGCGGCTTGTACTGAGACATGCATGGCTTAATCTTTGAGACAAGCATATG
Organism: Schistocerca americana; assembly: GCF_021461395.2. Lineage (NCBI taxonomy): Eukaryota > Metazoa > Arthropoda > Insecta > Orthoptera > Acrididae > Schistocerca > Schistocerca americana. The sequence continues at coordinate 7,867 of NW_025725060.1, forward strand.
ACTACTGGCAGGATCAACCAGGGAGCTGCGTCAACTAGAGCTGAGCAGCCGGCCGCCCGGGAGTGTGTCCCGGGGGCCCGCGCGAACACGCAAGCGTCCGCTCAATTATTCTGCAAACAGGAGGAGGCTGAGCTCCCCTGCACAATACACCTCGAAACCCTCTCAGGTCCCGGCGGCGCGCAGCGCCGTCCTAAGTACTTGGTCGGGTTCGAGAGAGGCGCAATCGCCCGGAGTTTGGCGAGTAGACGCTTTAGGTGCGACCACCCGTGCTCCCAACTGAGCTTGCCGCTGCCGACAGAGGCCCGGGAGCGTGCTGTCGTGGCATTGCCGGCGGGAGACAACACGCGCCACCTACGGTGACCGGCAGCTCCAACGCCAGCGCCACAGAAGGACAAAAGCCCCACTTGGGTGCCGAAGCGAACTCTCCCAGCACAGCGCACGCGCCAACACGTCCGCACAGCTGCGATACAAACCACCTGCGAGAACCGCAGAGGCGACCGAGCAGCAGACGGCGTCGCGGCGCCGAGCGCCGGGCGGCGGCGCATCCTCAGCGCACACAGTCCTCAATCGGACCAGCACACTGCAGATGTCCACCGCGCTTCGCACCGGGCCCGCGAGGACCTACTTTGGCCGCACGGCGCCGCGTGCAGGGTGCGCCGGCGCGCAGCTGCGCCGCCTGCCGCCTCCGTCGGCCGGCGCGCCTGCCACTGGCCGCCCCCACCAGCCGGCTGTAGCGCGTGCGCCCACGCACCGCGCGGCCAGCACGCCGGGAGGCCCCCCCTCACCGGCCGGGGACGGTCCCACCCAGCCACCGCCGCGTATCGCTTCACACCCAGATGCCATTCACGTTCGTGGGCATGGTGGGTATCGCTGGAACAACCGGTTGGTAGCTCAACCGATCGTCGCCATCACTGATTCACCTCTAGCGAGAACAACCGCACCACAACGGTTTACCAGTTGTTCATTTGCATAACGTCACCAGCAAACGTAGGCGTCCATCGCCATTTGCAAATTCAACGATTGTTGCATGCCTGTGTCAGGTGTCACGACACACTATGTCTGCCCACATACACGCAACAACATGTGCACGCTTCGCGAACACGTGGAAGGTGGCCCCCGTACGTATGCGATGTCCATTGCGCGAACGACTGTCAACCGGCCTCTGTCGCATGTCGCAGATGTGGAACGCAGTGCACCATGCTATCACGGTGTGTGAGAAGAGACGACTACGTCTGACAACACGCGCCACTACATCAACAGACGGCTCATGCTGATCGCCATCCAGGGCATACCACACTGCAATCCAGCTCTTATAGGGAGACGACACGTAGCTGAGTGCACAACATTTGGACCGCATGGTTCGCCGTTGTTGGCGCAGTCGTTGTACGGTCACATGTACCACGATGTATCATTCAGTACATGAGGACCAATGTGCAGTACAGTGTGTGATTTGGACGTACAACATCAGCGGACAGTTGACACAGGCCGTACCACAGCGTAGGCTAAGTGCTTCGCACATGCGAATGCCAATGAACAACTGCAAATGCCAATGAACAACTGCAAAGGGCATTGAGCATGTACGTCCTGCTGCCATCCACATTACAGTGTATAGCTGCAAGGTGTTTAACATGAAGCGATACACTGGGGACCGGGCAGTGCGAGTAGCAAACTATATTGCGGGGGTTGCAGTTAGGCAACACTACACTAATTTAACGCGTCGTATGACAATTACAGAGCAGGTTAAGGCCCAACGTGTGTTGGGTTAAGGCCCAACGTGTGTTGGGTTAAGGCCCAACGTGTGTTGGGTTAAGGCCCAACGTGTGTTGGGTTAAGGCCCAACGTGTGTTGGGTTAAGGCCCAACGTGTGTTGGGTTAAGGCCCAACGTGTGTTGGGTTAAGGCCCAACGTGTGTTGGGTTAAGGCCCAACGTGTGTTGGGTTAAGGCCCAACGTGTGTTGGGTTAAGGCCCAACGTGTGTTGGGTTAAGGCCCAACGTGTGTTGGGTTAAGGCCCAACGTGTGTTGGGTTACGTTAAGGGGCAATGTGGGTTACGTTAAGGGGCAATGTGGGTTACGTTAAGGGGCAATGTGGGTTACGTTACGGCGCAATATAGGTTACGTTACGGCGCAATATAGGTTACGTTAAGGCGCAATATCGGTTACGTTAAGGCGCAATACAGGTTACGTTAAGGCGCAATACAGGTTACGTTAAGGCGCAATACAGGTTACGTTAAGGCGCAATACAGGTTACGTTAAGGCGCAATACAGGTTACGTTAAGGCGCAATACAGGTTACGTTAAGGCGCAATGCAGGTTACGTTAAGGCGCAATACAGGTTACGTTAAGGCGCAATACAGGTTACGTTAAGGCGCAATACAGGTTACGTTAAGGCGCAATACAGGTTACGTTAAGGCGCAATACAGGTTACGTTAAGGCGCAATACAGGTTACGTTAAGGCGCAATACAGGTTACGTTAAGGCGCAATACAGGTTACGTTAAGGCGCAATACAGGTTACGTTAAGGCGCAATACAGGTTACGTTAAGGCGCAATACAGGTTACGTTAAGGCGCAATACAGGTTACGTTAAGGCGCAATACAGGTTACGTTAAGGCGCAATACAGGTTACGTTAAGGCGCAATACAGGTTACGTTAAGGCGCAATACAGGTTACGTTAAGGCGCAATACAGGTTACGTTAAGGCGCAATACAGGTTACGTTAAGGCGCAATACAGGTTACGTTAAGGCGCAATACAGGTTAGGTTAAGGCGCAATACAGGTTAGGTTAAGGCGCAATACAGGTTAGGTTAAGGCGCAATACAGGTTAGGTTAAGGTACGACATAGGTTAGGTTAAGGTACGACATAGGTTAGGTTAAGGTACGACATAGGTTAGGTTAAGGTACGACATAGGTTAGGTTAAGGTACGACATAGGTTAGGTTAAGGTACGACATAGGTTAGGTTAAGGTACGACATAGGTTAGGTTAAGGTACGACATAGGTTAGGTTAAGGTACGACATAGGTTAGGTTAAGGTACGACATAGGTTAGGTTAAGGTACGACATAGGTTAGGTTAAGGTACGACATAGGTTAGGTTAAGGTACGACATAGGTTAGGTTAAGGTACGACATAGGTTAGGTTAAGGTACGACATAGGTTAGGTTAAGGTACGACATAGGTTAGGTTAAGGTACGACATAGGTTAGGTTAAGGTACGACATAGGTTAGGTTACGGTACGACATAGGTTAGGTTACGGTACGACATAGGTTAGGTTACGGTACGACATAGGTTAGGTTACGGTACGACATAGGTTAGGTTACGGTACGACATAGGTTAGGTTACGGTACGACATAGGTTAGGTTACGGTACGACATAGGTTAGGTTACGGTACGACATAGGTTAGGTTACGGTACGACATAGGTTAGGTTACGGTACGATATAGGTTAGGTTACGGTACGATATAGGTTAGGTTAAGGTACACATTGTTGTAAGGAAAGGTTTAATGGGGGGCGGGGCGGGGCGGCCGGTTTGTTGATTGTGATTATAGTAAGTGGATGCCTGCGGCATCATCTGATTTGCCACGTCAGGATGCACCTTTGGCTCATGACAGGCGGCGCTCTCATTCCATGCTTGTGGCAGACCTGTGTCTTTCATTCCTGCCATTGTTTGTGTGCTGTGAGAGGAGGCAGTATTGTGATGTTGGGTGCACCCCTGTGTAGGACATGTGTGGGTGTTGGTGGCTTGGCTGAGCAATGGTGGTTGTCGGGTGGGTGGGATATTCTGTTTTCTGAGTGGACCTCCCAGTCTGGTTATGACAGTGTGGATTGTCTAATGTGGCGGAGAGGATGCACTGGGTGTTGTTCCATGCTGGTGCTTACATATTGTCTGTGTGCGTGTTACAGGCAGAGAGTAGTGCGTGATAAGGGTGTGTGGCTGACGTGTGGTTGTGATTGTGAGCAGAGTCTTTCAGCATGTATACGGACAGTTGTATACATTATCTGTATTCTGATGGCTCTATCTATTACTAATCAGCGCCGTGTATACGTTTAATCCGGTTCCAGTCGAAACTGTTGTATCTCTGTACATTAGTGACACGGCGAGCCCGCTATGTAGTTACTCGTCTCGGCAGCTTCCACCGGTGTATGGCAAATGATTATAAGGAATCAGTCTAGTCGTCAATACCGATGGTGTGACGTCACATGTCTGGGGTGGGGGACGCTGCGCCCTTCCGGTGGGTCATGGCCTAGAAAGACTCTTCCCACGCAGGGGGGCGTGGACTGTCATTGACTCTTCCAGGTAATATACTTGCCGTACGTTCTTGCGACTGCGAGTGCAACGCTCACCGGTACCGACATGGATGGAGCGCCTCCTAGCTGACCGCTCAGCATCGGCATTCGTACAGAGAGCAACGCGGTCGCGTCTCTAGCTCGTAACTGGTACAGCCCGCAGCTCATGTATAGGGACAGCGGGAATGTCGCATATTGGAGATAACTCTTCATGAAACGCATGTTATAGGGGTGGATTGCACATTGCGACTGCGGGAAAAGTCCGCCGTTCATCCGCTGGAGTTGCGAGTTGGGCGGTTGGAGTGGGGCGCAGGTGGAGTGATTGCCGGTCCACGATTTCGTGCGGCAGAGGCGCTG
>NW_025725060.1:20000-25000 GCF_021461395.2 Schistocerca americana
GCGATCAGCCCAAAGTTATTCAGAGTCACCAAGGCAAACGGACCGGACGAGCCGACCGATTGGTTTTGATCTAATAAAAGCGTCCCTTCCATCTCTGGTCGGGACTCTGTTTGCATGTATTAGCTCTAGAATTACCACAGTTATCCAAGTAACGTGGGTACGATCTAAGGAACCATAACTGATTTAATGAGCCATTCGCGGTTTCACCTTAATGCGGCTTGTACTGAGACATGCATGGCTTAATCTTTGAGACAAGCATATGACTACTGGCAGGATCAACCAGGGAGCTGCGTCAACTAGAGCTGAGCAGCCGGCCGCCCGGGAGTGTGTCCCGGGGGCCCGCGCGAACACGCAAGCGTCCGCTCAATTATTCTGCAAACAGGAGGAGGCTGAGCTCCCCTGCACAATACACCTCGAAACCCTCTCAGGTCCCGGCGGCGCGCAGCGCCGTCCTAAGTACTTGGTCGGGTTCGAGAGAGGCGCAATCGCCCGGAGTTTGGCGAGTAGACGCTTTAGGTGCGACCACCCGTGCTCCCAACTGAGCTTGCCGCTGCCGACAGAGGCCCGGGAGCGTGCTGTCGTGGCATTGCCGGCGGGAGACAACACGCGCCACCTACGGTGACCGGCAGCTCCAACGCCAGCGCCACAGAAGGACAAAAGCCCCACTTGGGTGCCGAAGCGAACTCTCCCAGCACAGCGCACGCGCCAACACGTCCGCACAGCTGCGATACAAACCACCTGCGAGAACCGCAGAGGCGACCGAGCAGCAGACGGCGTCGCGGCGCCGAGCGCCGGGCGGCGGCGCATCCTCAGCGCACACAGTCCTCAATCGGACCAGCACACTGCAGATGTCCACCGCGCTTCGCACCGGGCCCGCGAGGACCTACTTTGGCCGCACGGCGCCGCGTGCAGGGTGCGCCGGCGCGCAGCTGCGCCGCCTGCCGCCTCCGTCGGCCGGCGCGCCTGCCACTGGCCGCCCCCACCAGCCGGCTGTAGCGCGTGCGCCCACGCACCGCGCGGCCAGCACGCCGGGAGGCCCCCCCTCACCGGCCGGGGACGGTCCCACCCAGCCACCGCCGCGTATCGCTTCACACCCAGATGCCATTCACGTTCGTGGGCATGGTGGGTATCGCTGGAACAACCGGTTGGTAGCTCAACCGATCGTCGCCATCACTGATTCACCTCTAGCGAGAACAACCGCACCACAACGGTTTACCAGTTGTTCATTTGCATAACGTCACCAGCAAACGTAGGCGTCCATCGCCATTTGCAAATTCAACGATTGTTGCATGCCTGTGTCAGGTGTCACGACACACTATGTCTGCCCACATACACGCAACAACATGTGCACGCTTCGCGAACACGTGGAAGGTGGCCCCCGTACGTATGCGATGTCCATTGCGCGAACGACTGTCAACCGGCCTCTGTCGCATGTCGCAGATGTGGAACGCAGTGCACCATGCTATCACGGTGTGTGAGAAGAGACGACTACGTCTGACAACACGCGCCACTACATCAACAGACGGCTCATGCTGATCGCCATCCAGGGCATACCACACTGCAATCCAGCTCTTATAGGGAGACGACACGTAGCTGAGTGCACAACATTTGGACCGCATGGTTCGCCGTTGTTGGCGCAGTCGTTGTACGGTCACATGTACCACGATGTATCATTCAGTACATGAGGACCAATGTGCAGTACAGTGTGTGATTTGGACGTACAACATCAGCGGACAGTTGACACAGGCCGTACCACAGCGTAGGCTAAGTGCTTCGCACATGCGAATGCCAATGAACAACTGCAAATGCCAATGAACAACTGCAAAGGGCATTGAGCATGTACGTCCTGCTGCCATCCACATTACAGTGTATAGCTGCAAGGTGTTTAACATGAAGCGATACACTGGGGACCGGGCAGTGCGAGTAGCAAACTATATTGCGGGGGTTGCAGTTAGGCAACACTACACTAATTTAACGCGTCGTATGACAATTACAGAGCAGGTTAAGGCCCAACGTGTGTTGGGTTAAGGCCCAACGTGTGTTGGGTTAAGGCCCAACGTGTGTTGGGTTAAGGCCCAACGTGTGTTGGGTTAAGGCCCAACGTGTGTTGGGTTAAGGCCCAACGTGTGTTGGGTTAAGGCCCAACGTGTGTTGGGTTAAGGCCCAACGTGTGTTGGGTTAAGGCCCAACGTGTGTTGGGTTAAGGCCCAACGTGTGTTGGGTTAAGGCCCAACGTGTGTTGGGTTAAGGCCCAACGTGTGTTGGGTTAAGGCCCAACGTGTGTTGGGTTACGTTAAGGGGCAATGTGGGTTACGTTAAGGGGCAATGTGGGTTACGTTAAGGGGCAATGTGGGTTACGTTACGGCGCAATATAGGTTACGTTACGGCGCAATATAGGTTACGTTAAGGCGCAATATCGGTTACGTTAAGGCGCAATACAGGTTACGTTAAGGCGCAATACAGGTTACGTTAAGGCGCAATACAGGTTACGTTAAGGCGCAATACAGGTTACGTTAAGGCGCAATACAGGTTACGTTAAGGCGCAATACAGGTTACGTTAAGGCGCAATGCAGGTTACGTTAAGGCGCAATACAGGTTACGTTAAGGCGCAATACAGGTTACGTTAAGGCGCAATACAGGTTACGTTAAGGCGCAATACAGGTTACGTTAAGGCGCAATACAGGTTACGTTAAGGCGCAATACAGGTTACGTTAAGGCGCAATACAGGTTACGTTAAGGCGCAATACAGGTTACGTTAAGGCGCAATACAGGTTACGTTAAGGCGCAATACAGGTTACGTTAAGGCGCAATACAGGTTACGTTAAGGCGCAATACAGGTTACGTTAAGGCGCAATACAGGTTACGTTAAGGCGCAATACAGGTTACGTTAAGGCGCAATACAGGTTACGTTAAGGCGCAATACAGGTTACGTTAAGGCGCAATACAGGTTACGTTAAGGCGCAATACAGGTTACGTTAAGGCGCAATACAGGTTACGTTAAGGCGCAATACAGGTTACGTTAAGGCGCAATACAGGTTAGGTTAAGGCGCAATACAGGTTAGGTTAAGGCGCAATACAGGTTAGGTTAAGGTACGACATAGGTTAGGTTAAGGTACGACATAGGTTAGGTTAAGGTACGACATAGGTTAGGTTAAGGTACGACATAGGTTAGGTTAAGGTACGACATAGGTTAGGTTAAGGTACGACATAGGTTAGGTTAAGGTACGACATAGGTTAGGTTAAGGTACGACATAGGTTAGGTTAAGGTACGACATAGGTTAGGTTAAGGTACGACATAGGTTAGGTTAAGGTACGACATAGGTTAGGTTAAGGTACGACATAGGTTAGGTTAAGGTACGACATAGGTTAGGTTAAGGTACGACATAGGTTAGGTTAAGGTACGACATAGGTTAGGTTAAGGTACGACATAGGTTAGGTTAAGGTACGACATAGGTTAGGTTAAGGTACGACATAGGTTAGGTTAAGGTACGACATAGGTTAGGTTAAGGTACGACATAGGTTAGGTTAAGGTACGACATAGGTTAGGTTAAGGTACGACATAGGTTAGGTTAAGGTACGACATAGGTTAGGTTAAGGTACGACATAGGTTAGGTTAAGGTACGACATAGGTTAGGTTAAGGTACGACATAGGTTAGGTTAAGGTACGACATAGGTTAGGTTAAGGTACGACATAGGTTAGGTTAAGGTACGACATAGGTTAGGTTAAGGTACGACATAGGTTAGGTTAAGGTACGACATAGGTTAGGTTAAGGTACGACATAGGTTAGGTTAAGGTACGACATAGGTTAGGTTAAGGTACGACATAGGTTAGGTTAAGGTACGACATAGGTTAGGTTAAGGTACGACATAGGTTAGGTTACGGTACGACATAGGTTAGGTTACGGTACGACATAGGTTAGGTTACGGTACGACATAGGTTAGGTTACGGTACGACATAGGTTAGGTTACGGTACGACATAGGTTAGGTTACGGTACGACATAGGTTAGGTTACGGTACGACATAGGTTAGGTTACGGTACGACATAGGTTAGGTTACGGTACGATATAGGTTAGGTTACGGTACGATATAGGTTAGGTTAAGGTACACATTGTTGTAAGGAAAGGTTTAATGGGGGGCGGGGCGGGGCGGCCGGTTTGTTGATTGTGATTATAGTAAGTGGATGCCTGCGGCATCATCTGATTTGCCACGTCAGGATGCACCTTTGGCTCATGACAGGCGGCGCTCTCATTCCATGCTTGTGGCAGACCTGTGTCTTTCATTCCTGCCATTGTTTGTGTGCTGTGAGAGGAGGCAGTATTGTGATGTTGGGTGCACCCCTGTGTAGGACATGTGTGGGTGTTGGTGGCTTGGCTGAGCAATGGTGGTTGTCGGGTGGGTGGGATATTCTGTTTTCTGAGTGGACCTCCCAGTCTGGTTATGACAGTGTGGATTGTCTAATGTGGCGGAGAGGATGCACTGGGTGTTGTTCCATGCTGGTGCTTACATATTGTCTGTGTGCGTGTTACAGGCAGAGAGTAGTGCGTGATAAGGGTGTGTGGCTGACGTGTGGTTGTGATTGTGAGCAGAGTCTTTCAGCATGTATACGGACAGTTGTATACATTATCTGTATTCTGATGGCTCTATCTATTACTAATCAGCGCCGTGTATACGTTTAATCCGGTTCCAGTCGAAACTGTTGTATCTCTGTACATTAGTGACACGGCGAGCCCGCTATGTAGTTACTCGTCTCGGCAGCTTCCACCGGTGTATGGCAAATGATTATAAGGAATCAGTCTAGTCGTCAATACCGATGGTGTGACGTCACATGTCTGGGGTGGGGGACGCTGCGCCCTTCCGGTGGGTCATGGCCTAGAAAGACTCTTCCCACGCAGGGGGGCGTGGACTGTCATTGACTCTTCCAGGTAATATACTTGCCGTACGTTCTTGCGACTGCGAGTGCAACGCTCACCGGTACCGACATGGATGGAGCGCCTCCTAG
>NW_025725060.1:32500-37500 GCF_021461395.2 Schistocerca americana
TCGTTAAAGGATTTAAAGTGTACTCATTCCGATTACGGGGCCTCGGATGAGTCCCGTATCGTTATTTTTCGTCACTACCTCCCCGTGCCGGGAGTGGGTAATTTGCGCGCCTGCTGCCTTCCTTGGATGTGGTAGCCGTTTCTCAGGCTCCCTCTCCGGAATCGAACCCTGATTCCCCGTTACCCGTTACAACCATGGTAGGCGCAGAACCTACCATCGACAGTTGATAAGGCAGACATTTGAAAGATGCGTCGCCGGTACGAGGACCGTGCGATCAGCCCAAAGTTATTCAGAGTCACCAAGGCAAACGGACCGGACGAGCCGACCGATTGGTTTTGATCTAATAAAAGCGTCCCTTCCATCTCTGGTCGGGACTCTGTTTGCATGTATTAGCTCTAGAATTACCACAGTTATCCAAGTAACGTGGGTACGATCTAAGGAACCATAACTGATTTAATGAGCCATTCGCGGTTTCACCTTAATGCGGCTTGTACTGAGACATGCATGGCTTAATCTTTGAGACAAGCATATGACTACTGGCAGGATCAACCAGGGAGCTGCGTCAACTAGAGCTGAGCAGCCGGCCGCCCGGGAGTGTGTCCCGGGGGCCCGCGCGAACACGCAAGCGTCCGCTCAATTATTCTGCAAACAGGAGGAGGCTGAGCTCCCCTGCACAATACACCTCGAAACCCTCTCAGGTCCCGGCGGCGCGCAGCGCCGTCCTAAGTACTTGGTCGGGTTCGAGAGAGGCGCAATCGCCCGGAGTTTGGCGAGTAGACGCTTTAGGTGCGACCACCCGTGCTCCCAACTGAGCTTGCCGCTGCCGACAGAGGCCCGGGAGCGTGCTGTCGTGGCATTGCCGGCGGGAGACAACACGCGCCACCTACGGTGACCGGCAGCTCCAACGCCAGCGCCACAGAAGGACAAAAGCCCCACTTGGGTGCCGAAGCGAACTCTCCCAGCACAGCGCACGCGCCAACACGTCCGCACAGCTGCGATACAAACCACCTGCGAGAACCGCAGAGGCGACCGAGCAGCAGACGGCGTCGCGGCGCCGAGCGCCGGGCGGCGGCGCATCCTCAGCGCACACAGTCCTCAATCGGACCAGCACACTGCAGATGTCCACCGCGCTTCGCACCGGGCCCGCGAGGACCTACTTTGGCCGCACGGCGCCGCGTGCAGGGTGCGCCGGCGCGCAGCTGCGCCGCCTGCCGCCTCCGTCGGCCGGCGCGCCTGCCACTGGCCGCCCCCACCAGCCGGCTGTAGCGCGTGCGCCCACGCACCGCGCGGCCAGCACGCCGGGAGGCCCCCCCTCACCGGCCGGGGACGGTCCCACCCAGCCACCGCCGCGTATCGCTTCACACCCAGATGCCATTCACGTTCGTGGGCATGGTGGGTATCGCTGGAACAACCGGTTGGTAGCTCAACCGATCGTCGCCATCACTGATTCACCTCTAGCGAGAACAACCGCACCACAACGGTTTACCAGTTGTTCATTTGCATAACGTCACCAGCAAACGTAGGCGTCCATCGCCATTTGCAAATTCAACGATTGTTGCATGCCTGTGTCAGGTGTCACGACACACTATGTCTGCCCACATACACGCAACAACATGTGCACGCTTCGCGAACACGTGGAAGGTGGCCCCCGTACGTATGCGATGTCCATTGCGCGAACGACTGTCAACCGGCCTCTGTCGCATGTCGCAGATGTGGAACGCAGTGCACCATGCTATCACGGTGTGTGAGAAGAGACGACTACGTCTGACAACACGCGCCACTACATCAACAGACGGCTCATGCTGATCGCCATCCAGGGCATACCACACTGCAATCCAGCTCTTATAGGGAGACGACACGTAGCTGAGTGCACAACATTTGGACCGCATGGTTCGCCGTTGTTGGCGCAGTCGTTGTACGGTCACATGTACCACGATGTATCATTCAGTACATGAGGACCAATGTGCAGTACAGTGTGTGATTTGGACGTACAACATCAGCGGACAGTTGACACAGGCCGTACCACAGCGTAGGCTAAGTGCTTCGCACATGCGAATGCCAATGAACAACTGCAAATGCCAATGAACAACTGCAAAGGGCATTGAGCATGTACGTCCTGCTGCCATCCACATTACAGTGTATAGCTGCAAGGTGTTTAACATGAAGCGATACACTGGGGACCGGGCAGTGCGAGTAGCAAACTATATTGCGGGGGTTGCAGTTAGGCAACACTACACTAATTTAACGCGTCGTATGACAATTACAGAGCAGGTTAAGGCCCAACGTGTGTTGGGTTAAGGCCCAACGTGTGTTGGGTTAAGGCCCAACGTGTGTTGGGTTAAGGCCCAACGTGTGTTGGGTTAAGGCCCAACGTGTGTTGGGTTAAGGCCCAACGTGTGTTGGGTTAAGGCCCAACGTGTGTTGGGTTAAGGCCCAACGTGTGTTGGGTTAAGGCCCAACGTGTGTTGGGTTAAGGCCCAACGTGTGTTGGGTTAAGGCCCAACGTGTGTTGGGTTAAGGCCCAACGTGTGTTGGGTTACGTTAAGGGGCAATGTGGGTTACGTTAAGGGGCAATGTGGGTTACGTTAAGGGGCAATGTGGGTTACGTTACGGCGCAATATAGGTTACGTTACGGCGCAATATAGGTTACGTTAAGGCGCAATATCGGTTACGTTAAGGCGCAATACAGGTTACGTTAAGGCGCAATACAGGTTACGTTAAGGCGCAATACAGGTTACGTTAAGGCGCAATACAGGTTACGTTAAGGCGCAATACAGGTTACGTTAAGGCGCAATACAGGTTACGTTAAGGCGCAATGCAGGTTACGTTAAGGCGCAATACAGGTTACGTTAAGGCGCAATACAGGTTACGTTAAGGCGCAATACAGGTTACGTTAAGGCGCAATACAGGTTACGTTAAGGCGCAATACAGGTTACGTTAAGGCGCAATACAGGTTACGTTAAGGCGCAATACAGGTTACGTTAAGGCGCAATACAGGTTACGTTAAGGCGCAATACAGGTTACGTTAAGGCGCAATACAGGTTACGTTAAGGCGCAATACAGGTTACGTTAAGGCGCAATACAGGTTACGTTAAGGCGCAATACAGGTTACGTTAAGGCGCAATACAGGTTACGTTAAGGCGCAATACAGGTTACGTTAAGGCGCAATACAGGTTACGTTAAGGCGCAATACAGGTTACGTTAAGGCGCAATACAGGTTACGTTAAGGCGCAATACAGGTTACGTTAAGGCGCAATACAGGTTAGGTTAAGGCGCAATACAGGTTAGGTTAAGGTACGACATAGGTTAGGTTAAGGTACGACATAGGTTAGGTTAAGGTACGACATAGGTTAGGTTAAGGTACGACATAGGTTAGGTTAAGGTACGACATAGGTTAGGTTAAGGTACGACATAGGTTAGGTTAAGGTACGACATAGGTTAGGTTAAGGTACGACATAGGTTAGGTTAAGGTACGACATAGGTTAGGTTAAGGTACGACATAGGTTAGGTTAAGGTACGACATAGGTTAGGTTAAGGTACGACATAGGTTAGGTTAAGGTACGACATAGGTTAGGTTAAGGTACGACATAGGTTAGGTTAAGGTACGACATAGGTTAGGTTAAGGTACGACATAGGTTAGGTTAAGGTACGACATAGGTTAGGTTAAGGTACGACATAGGTTAGGTTAAGGTACGACATAGGTTAGGTTAAGGTACGACATAGGTTAGGTTAAGGTACGACATAGGTTAGGTTAAGGTACGACATAGGTTAGGTTAAGGTACGACATAGGTTAGGTTAAGGTACGACATAGGTTAGGTTAAGGTACGACATAGGTTAGGTTAAGGTACGACATAGGTTAGGTTAAGGTACGACATAGGTTAGGTTAAGGTACGACATAGGTTAGGTTAAGGTACGACATAGGTTAGGTTAAGGTACGACATAGGTTAGGTTAAGGTACGACATAGGTTAGGTTAAGGTACGACATAGGTTAGGTTAAGGTACGACATAGGTTAGGTTAAGGTACGACATAGGTTAGGTTAAGGTACGACATAGGTTAGGTTACGGTACGACATAGGTTAGGTTACGGTACGACATAGGTTAGGTTACGGTACGACATAGGTTAGGTTACGGTACGACATAGGTTAGGTTACGGTACGACATAGGTTAGGTTACGGTACGACATAGGTTAGGTTACGGTACGACATAGGTTAGGTTACGGTACGATATAGGTTAGGTTACGGTACGATATAGGTTAGGTTAAGGTACACATTGTTGTAAGGAAAGGTTTAATGGGGGGCGGGGCGGGGCGGCCGGTTTGTTGATTGTGATTATAGTAAGTGGATGCCTGCGGCATCATCTGATTTGCCACGTCAGGATGCACCTTTGGCTCATGACAGGCGGCGCTCTCATTCCATGCTTGTGGCAGACCTGTGTCTTTCATTCCTGCCATTGTTTGTGTGCTGTGAGAGGAGGCAGTATTGTGATGTTGGGTGCACCCCTGTGTAGGACATGTGTGGGTGTTGGTGGCTTGGCTGAGCAATGGTGGTTGTCGGGTGGGTGGGATATTCTGTTTTCTGAGTGGACCTCCCAGTCTGGTTATGACAGTGTGGATTGTCTAATGTGGCGGAGAGGATGCACTGGGTGTTGTTCCATGCTGGTGCTTACATATTGTCTGTGTGCGTGTTACAGGCAGAGAGTAGTGCGTGATAAGGGTGTGTGGCTGACGTGTGGTTGTGATTGTGAGCAGAGTCTTTCAGCATGTATACGGACAGTTGTATACATTATCTGTATTCTGATGGCTCTATCTATTACTAATCAGCGCCGTGTATACGTTTAATCCGGTTCCAGTCGAAACTGTTGTATCTCTGTACATTAGTGACACGGCGAGCCCGCTATGTAGTTACTCGTCTCGGCAGCTTCCACCGGTGTATGGCAAATGATTATAAGGAATCAGTCTAGTCGTCAATACCGATGGTGTGACGTCACATGTCTGGGGTGGG
>NW_025725060.1:42500-45596 GCF_021461395.2 Schistocerca americana
CGCGCGAAGCAGGCGTTCCGGAAGGGCGCGGGCCAGAAGGAAGAGATTCATCACTTTCACCAGGACTTCGTGCGGCAGGCGCCGCAACTCCGCTGGGGTAAGGCCGTCCGGCCCAGCTGCTGATCCCCTGGGCGGCAACGCGGCGGCGACCTCCTCATGTGTGACCGGCCCCCATATGGACTCGAGAGCGACAGGCTCTGAGTGCGGGAGGAGGCGGTCACGAATGAAGCCCGCGGTGGAGATGGGCTTCTTGGTGAAGAGGTCCGCCCAGAAGTCCAGCAGACCAGGGATGGCAGGTGGCGGCTGGAGCAGGGTGCCATCCAAGAGGCCGCGCACGCAACGCGCACGCGACCGTCGGAAGGCATCCTGCGTTCTCGCGTACTCCCAGCGGCGCCGCTTGCGCTTCTGCGTCGGCGGCGCGGCAGGCGGCCGCTTCGATGGTTGGCGCGGCCGCTGTGTCCTGGTGATCGATCTCTCCCCTCTGGACCCGACCGACGCAAGGGCATCCGGGAGCATGCCCAGGATGACATCGGGCGGCGTGCCCCGCCCCAGACCGATGACACGATCCAGGGCAGAGAAACGCTGGGCGGAAGCGGGTAGCCCCGCCAGATGCTCCCAGATGGCGGCGTCAGTCGGCCCCTCCGGCGGCGGCCCGGTGGTGTCGGCCGCGAAGTCCTCGGCTGCGTCGACGGGCGGCGCAGCGGCCTCGCCCGCGTCAGGCAGCGGGCTCGCCGCTCCCCGGCGGGACGCCGGCTCTTCCCCCCGACCGATCTCAAGCGCCTCCATGAATTGGCGAACAAGCTGCTTGTGGGCAGCTTGCCGCCGTCGGCACTTGATTGCCTCAAGCGTTCGGTCGGGGAACATCCTGATGAGCTCTTGATTTACAAAGAAGAACCGGGCGTCCCTCTCGAGGAACAGTTCGGCCTCTGCCTTGGCGAGCGACAGGACTTCTTCCTCCGTCCACCTCGCGCGATGCCTCTCCGTGACGATCTCCGCGTTGGCGGCCGCAAGGTGTTGGCGGCGGCGATGGACCCCGAGACCGTTTTTGGTGGTGAAGCTGCGGTGGCACTCACTACAGGCGTAAACAGCTGCAAAAGTTACAAGATTTTCGGCACGGCCGGTTGGCCGGCTAGGTGCTGGGGGAGTTGGGGTGGCACCTTCAGCGGAAGGGCCACCACTTTTTCTCTGGTTACTGCCCCTAACTAAAAAAAGGGATAGTGCGAGGGGGGGCTGGTAACCCCCCCAAGCCCCTGGTGCGGTCTTCCACTCTGCTAAAGTCAGCGGGCCCACGAGAAGGGGAGAAGACCGCAGGAGAGGAGAGGCTAAGAGGGCTAGGCCCATGTATTGCGCATCACTCTCCCTGTAACTATAACCCAAGGAAGGCACCTCGCAGCAGCAGCACGACTACATCAAGACCGCACTTCGAAAAGCCAAGTCCGGATGCAGCCACACCGCCGCCACTTGGCCACCTTAAGAGAGTCATAGTTACTCCCGGCGAATAGTTACTCCCGCCGTTTACCCGCGCTTGCTTGAATTTCTTCACGTTGACATTCAGAGCACTGGGCAGAAATCACATTGCGTCAACACCCGCTAGGGCCATCGCAATGCTTTGTTTTAATTAGACAGTCGGATTCCCCCAGTCCGTGCCAGTTCTGAGTTGATCGTTGAATGGCGGCCGAAGAGAATCCGCGCACCCGCGCGCCCCCGGAGGAGCACGCTAAGGCGGACGCGGCCTCGCAGCAAGGAAGATCCGTGGGAGGCCAAGGCACGGGACCGAGCTCGGATCCTGCACGCAGGTTGAAGCACCGGGGCGCGAACGCCGCGCAGGCGCGCGCATCCTGCACCGCCGGCCAGCACGAGGCCAACCAACGGCGAGAGCAGACCACGCCCGCGCTAAACGCCCGCACTTACCGGCACCCCTACGGCACTCACCTCGCCCAGGCCCGGCACGTTAGCGCTGACCCACTTCCCGACCAAGCCCGACACGCCCCGATCCTCAGAGCCAATCCTTATCCCGAAGTTACGGATCCAATTTGCCGACTTCCCTTACCTACATTATTCTATCGACTAGAGGCTCTTCACCTTGGAGACCTGCTGCGGATATGGGTACGAACCGGCGCGACACCTCCACGTGGCCCTCTCCCGGATTTTCAAGGTCCGAGGGGAAGATCGGGACACCGCCGCAACTGCGGTGCTCTTCGCGTTCCAAACCCTATCTCCCTGCTAGAGGATTCCAGGGAACTCGAACGCTCATGCAGAAAAGAAAACTCTTCCCCGATCTCCCGACGGCGTCTCCGGGTCCTTTTGGGTTACCCCGACGAGCATCTCTAAAAGAGGGGCCCGACTTGTATCGGTTCCGCTGCCGGGTTCCGGAATAGGAACCGGATTCCCTTTCGCCCAACGGGGGCCAGCACAAAGTGCATCATGCTATGACGGCCCCCATCAACATCGGATTTCTCCTAGGGCTTAGGATCGACTGACTCGTGTGCAACGGCTGTTCACACGAAACCCTTCTCCGCGTCAGCCCTCCAGGGCCTCGCTGGAGTATTTGCTACTACCACCAAGATCTGCACCGACGGCGGCTCCAGGCAGGCTCACGCCCAGACCCTTCTGCGCCCACCGCCGCGACCCTCCTACTCGTCAGGGCTTCGCGGCCGGCCGCAAGGACCGGCCATGACTGCCAGACTGACGGCCGAGTATAGGCACGACGCTTCAGCGCCATCCATTTTCAGGGCTAGTTGCTTCGGCAGGTGAGTTGTTACACACTCCTTAGCGGATTCCGACTTCCATGGCCACCGTCCTGCTGTCTTAAGCAACCAACGCCTTTCATGGTTTCCCATGAGCGTCGATTCGGGCGCCTTAACTCGGCGTTTGGTTCATCCCACAGCGCCAGTTCTGCTTACCAAAAGTGGCCCACTTGGCACTCCGATCCGAGTCGTTTGCTCGCGGCTTCAGCATATCAAGCAAGCCGGAGATCTCACCCATTTAAAGTTTGAGAATAGGTTGAGGTCGTTTCGGCCCCAAGGCCTCTAATCATTCGCTTTACCGGATGAGACTCGTACGAGCACCAGCTATCCTGAGGGAAACTTCGGAGGG
>NW_025725061.1:7500-10000 GCF_021461395.2 Schistocerca americana
CCCGCAACATGACCTCCTGCAACGACGATACCGTCATCTATGAGACGCCAAGCCGACTAAGACAGCGTTGGCCCCACAGTGCCCTTCGTTCGACCCCACCCACAAAGCCCTGCACCCCTCTGTCGACAACAGCACCCCAACGCCAGCGCCTCTGCCGCACGAAGTCGTGGACCCGGCAATCACTCCACCTGCACCCGTTCGTGCCCCACCCCAACCGCCCAACTCGCAACTCCAGCGGATGAAACGGCGGACTTTGCTCGCACTCGCAATGTTGCAATCCACCCCTATAACGTGCGTTTCATGAAGAGTTATGTCCAATATGCGACATTCCCCGCTGTCCATATACATGAGCTGCGAGCTGTACCACGTACGAGCTACAGACGCGATCGCCGTTGCTCTCTGTACGAATGCAGATGCTCAGCGGCAGCTAGGAGGCGCTCCATCCATGTCGGTACCGGTGAGCGTTGCACTCGCAGTCGCAAAAACGTACGGCAAGTATATTACCCGGAAGAGTCAATGACAGTCCAAGCCCCCCTGCGTGGGAAGAGTCTTCCTAGGCCATGACCCACCGGAAGGGCGCAGCGTCCCCCACCCCCAGACATGTGACGTCACACTATCGGTATTGACGACTAGACTGATTCCCTTATAATCATTTGCCATACACCGGTGGAAGCTGCCGAGACGAGTAACTACATAGCGGGCTCGCCGTGTCACTAATGTACAGAGATACAATAGTTTCGACTGGAACCGGAGTAAACGTATACACGGCGCTGATTAGTAATAGATAGAGCCATCAGAATACAGATAATGTATACAACTGTCCGTATACATGCTGAAAGACTCTGCTCACAATCACACGTCAGCCAGACACTCTTATCACGCAACTACTCTCTGCCTGTAACAGGCACACAGACAATATGTAAGCACCAGCATGGAACAACACCCAGTGCATCCTCCTCTGCCACATTAGACAATCCACACTATCATAACCAGACCGGGAGGTCCACTCGGAAAACAGAATATCCCACCCTTCGACAACCACCATTGCTCAGCTAAGCCACCAACACCCCACACATGTCCCACACAGGGGTGCACCCAACATCACAATACTGCCTCCTGTCACACCACACAAACAATGGCAGGAATGAAAGACACAGGTCTGCCACAAGCATGGAATCAGAGCGCCGCCTGTTATGAGCCCAAAGGTGCACCCCTGACGTGGCAAATCCGATGATGCCGCAGTCATTTACTTACGATAATCACAATCAACAAACCGGCCCCCCCCCCCCCCAAAAACACCTTTCCCTTACAACAATGTGTACCATTAACCTAACCCATATTGTGCCTTAACCTAACCCGTATTGTACCTTAACCTAACCCGTATTGTACCTTAACCTAACCCGTATTGTACCCTTAACCTAACCCGTATTGTACCTTAACCTAACCCGTACTGTGCCTTAACCTAACCCGTACTGTGCCTTAACCTAACCCGTACTGTGCCTTAACCTAACCCGTACTGTGCCTTAACCTAACCTATGTTGCGCCTTAACCTAACCTATGTTGCGCCTTAACCTAACCTATGTTGCGCCTTAACCTAACCTATGTTGCGCCTTAACCTAACCTATGTTGCGCCTTAACCTAACCTATGTTGCGCCTTAACCTAACCTATGTTGCGCCTTAACCTAACCCATGTTGCGCCTTAACCTAACCCATGTTGCGCCTTAACCTAACCCATGTTGCGCCTTAACCTAACCCATGTTGCGCCTTAACCTAACCCATGTTGCGCCTTAACCTAACCCATGTTGCGCTTAACCTAACCCATGTTGCGCCTTAACCTAACCCATGTTGCGCCTTAACCTAACCCATGTTGCGCCTTAACCTAACCCATGTTGCGCCTTAACCTAACCCATGTTGCGCCTTAACCTAACCCATGTTGCGCCTTAACCTAACCCATGTTGCGCCTTAACCTAACCCATGTTGCGCCTTAACCTAACCCATGTTGCGCCTTAACCTAACCCATGTTGCGCCTTAACCTAACCCATGTTGCGCCTTAACCTAACCCATGTTGCGCCTTAACCTAACCCATGTTGCGCCTTAACCTAACCCATGTTGCGCCTTAACCTAACCCATGTTGCGCCTTAACCCAACACACGTTGCGCCTTAACCCAACACACGTTGCGCCTTAACCCAACACACGTTGCGCCTTAACCCAACACACGTTGCGCCTTAACCCAACACACGTTGGGCCTTAACCCAACACACGTTGGGCCTTAACCCAACACACGTTGGGCCTTAACCCAACACACGTTGGGCCTTAACCCAACACACGTTGGGCCTTAACCCGCTCTGTAATTGTCATACGACGCGTTAAATTAGTGTAGTGTTGCCTAACTGCAACCCCCGCAATATAGTTTGCTACTCGCACTGCCCGGTCCCCAGAGTATCGCTTCATGTTAAACACCTTGCAGCTATACACTGTAATGCGGATGGCAGCAGGACG
>NW_025725061.1:20000-22500 GCF_021461395.2 Schistocerca americana
TGCTCACAATCACACGTCAGCCAGACACTCTTATCACGCACTACTCTCTGCCTGTAACAGGCACACAGACAATATGTAAGCACCAGCATGGAACAACACCCAGTGCATCCTCTCTGCCACATTAGACAATCCACACTATCATAACCAGACCGGGAGGTCCACTCGGAAAACAGAATATCCCACCCTTCCGACAACCACCATTGCTCAGCTAAGCCACCAACACCCACACATGTCCCACACAGGGGTGCACCCAACATCACAATACTGCCTCCTGTCACACCACACAAACAATGGCAGGAATGAAAGACACAGGTCTGCCACAAGCATGGAATCAGAGCGCCGCCTGTTATGAGCCAAAGGTGCACCCTGACGTGGCAAATCCGATGATGCCGCAGTCATTTACTTACGATAATCACAATCAACAAACCGGCCCCCCCCCCCCCCCCAAAACACCTTTCCTTACAACAATGTGTACCTTAACCTAACCCATATTGTGCCTTAACCTAACCCGTATTGTACCTTAACCTAACCCGTATTGTACCTTAACCTAACCCGTATTGTACCTTAACCTAACCCGTATTGTACCTTAACCTAACCCGTACTGTGCCTTAACCTAACCCGTACTGTGCCTTAACCTAACCCGTACTGTGCCTTAACCTAACCCGTACTGTGCCTTAACCTAACCTATGTTGCGCCTTAACCTAACCTATGTTGCGCCTTAACCTAACCTATGTTGCGCCTTAACCTAACCTATGTTGCGCCTTAACCTAACCTATGTTGCGCCTTAACCTAACCTATGTTGCGCCTTAACCTAACCTATGTTGCGCCTTAACCTAACCTATGTTGCGCCTTAACCTAACCCATGTTGCGCCTTAACCTAACCCATGTTGCGCCTTAACCTAACCCATGTTGCGCCTTAACCTAACCCATGTTGCGCCTTAACCTAACCCATGTTGCGCCTTAACCTAACCCATGTTGCGCCTTAACCTAACCCATGTTGCGCCTTAACCTAACCCATGTTGCGCCTTAACCTAACCCATGTTGCGCCTTAACCTAACCCATGTTGCGCCTTAACCTAACCCATGTTGCGCCTTAACCTAACCCATGTTGCGCCTTAACCTAACCCATGTTGCGCCTTAACCTAACCCATGTTGCGCCTTAACCTAACCCATGTTGCGCCTTAACCTAACCCATGTTGCGCCTTAACCTAACCCATGTTGCGCCTTAACCTAACCCATGTTGCGCCTTAACCTAACCCATGTTGCGCCTTAACCTAACCCATGTTGCGCCTTAACCTAACCCATGTTGCGCCTTAACCCAACACACGTTGCGCCTTAACCCAACACACGTTGCGCCTTAACCCAACACACGTTGCGCCTTAACCCAACACACGTTGCGCCTTAACCCAACACACGTTGGGCCTTAACCCAACACACGTTGGGCCTTAACCCAACACACGTTGGGCCTTAACCCAACACACGTTGGGCCTTAACCCAACACACGTTGGGCCTTAACCCAACACACGTTGGGCCTTAACCCAACATACGTTGGGCCTTAACCCGCTCTGTAATTGTCATACGACGCGTTAAATTAGTGTAGTGTTGCCTAACTGCAACCCCCGCAATATAGTTTGCTACTCGCACTGCCCGGTCCCCAGAGTATCGCTTCATGTTAAACACCTTGCAGCTATACACTGTAATGCGGATGGCAGCAGGACGTACATGCTCAATGCCCTTCGCAGTTGTTCATTGGCATTCGCATGGCGAAGCACAGCCTACGTTGTGGTACGGCTTGTGTCAACTGTCCGCTGATGTTGTACGTCCAAATCACACACTGTACTGCACATTGGTCCTCATGTACTGAATGATACATCGTGGTACATGTGTGACCGTACCACGACTGCGCCAACAACGGCGAACCATACGGTCCAAATATTGTGCACTCAGCTACGTGTCGTCTCCCTATAAGAGCTGGATTGCAGTATGGTATGCCGTGGATGGCGATCAGCATGAGCCGTCTGTTGATGTAGTGGTGCGTGTTGTCAGACGTAGTCGTCTCTTCTCACACACCGTGATAGCATGGTGCACTGCGTTCCACATCTGCGACATGCGACAGAGGCCGGTTGACAGTCGTTCGCGCAATGGACATCGCATACGTACGGGGGCCACCTTCCACGTGTTCGCGAAGCGTGCACATGTTGTTGCGTGTATGTGGGCAGACATAGTGTGTCGTGACACCTGACACAGGCATGCAACAATCGTTGAATTTGCAAATGGCGATGGACGTCTACGTTTGCTGGTGACGTTACGCAAATGAACAACTGGTAAACCGTTGTGGTGCGGTTGTTCTCGCTAGAGGTGAATCAGTGATGGCGACGATCGGTTGAGCTACCAACCGGTTGTTTCAGCGATACCCACCATGCCCACGAACGTGAATGGCATGTGGGTGTGAAGCGATACGCGGCGGTGGCTGGGTGGGACCGTCCCCGGCCGGTGAGGGG
>NW_025725061.1:32500-35000 GCF_021461395.2 Schistocerca americana
CTTAACCTAACCTATGTTGCGCCTTAACCTAACCTATGTTGCGCCTTAACCTAACCCATGTTGCGCCTTAACCTAACCCATGTTGCGCCTTAACCTAACCCATGTTGCGCCTTAACCTAACCCATGTTGCGCCTTAACCTAACCCATGTTGCGCCTTAACCTAACCCATGTTGCGCCTTAACCTAACCCATGTTGCGCCTTAACCTAACCCATGTTGCGCCTTAACCTAACCCATGTTGCGCCTTAACCTAACCCATGTTGCGCCTTAACCTAACCCATGTTGCGCCTTAACCTAACCCATGTTGCGCCTTAACCTAACCCATGTTGCGCCTTAACCTAACCCATGTTGCGCCTTAACCTAACCCATGTTGCGCCTTAACCTAACCCATGTTGCGCCTTAACCTAACCCATGTTGCGCCTTAACCTAACCCATGTTGCGCCTTAACCTAACCCATGTTGCGCCTTAACCTAACCCATGTTGCGCCTTAACCTAACCCATGTTGCGCCTTAACCTAACCCATGTTGCGCCTTAACCCAACACACGTTGCGCCTTAACCCAACACACGTTGCGCCTTAACCCAACACACGTTGCGCCTTAACCCAACACACGTTGCGCCTTAACCCAACACACGTTGGGCCTTAACCCAACACACGTTGGGCCTTAACCCAACACACGTTGGGCCTTAACCCAACACACGTTGGGCCTTAACCCAACACACGTTGGGCCTTAACCCAACACACGTTGGGCCTTAACCCAACACACGTTGGGCCTTAACCCAACACACGTTGGGCCTTAACCCGCTCTGTAATTGTCATACGACGCGTTAAATTAGTGTAGTGTTGCCTAACTGCAACCCCCGCAATATAGTTTGCTACTCGCACTGCCCGGTCCCCAGAGTATCGCTTCATGTTAAACACCTTGCAGCTATACACTGTAATGCGGATGGCAGCAGGACGTACATGCTCAATGCCCTTCGCAGTTGTTCATTGGCATTCGCATGGCGAAGCACAGCCTACGTTGTGGTACGGCTTGTGTCAACTGTCCGCTGATGTTGTACGTCCAAATCACACACTGTACTGCACATTGGTCCTCATGTACTGAATGATACATCGTGGTACATGTGTGACCGTACCACGACTGCGCCAACAACGGCGAACCATACGGTCCAAATATTGTGCACTCAGCTACGTGTCGTCTCCCTATAAGAGCTGGATTGCAGTATGGTATGCCGTGGATGGCGATCAGCATGAGCCGTCTGTTGATGTAGTGGTGCGTGTTGTCAGACGTAGTCGTCTCTTCTCACACACCGTGATAGCATGGTGCACTGCGTTCCACATCTGCGACATGCGACAGAGGCCGGTTGACAGTCGTTCGCGCAATGGACATCGCATACGTACGGGGGCCACCTTCCACGTGTTCGCGAAGCGTGCACATGTTGTTGCGTGTATGTGGGCAGACATAGTGTGTCGTGACACCTGACACAGGCATGCAACAATCGTTGAATTTGCAAATGGCGATGGACGTCTACGTTTGCTGGTGACGTTACGCAAATGAACAACTGGTAAACCGTTGTGGTGCGGTTGTTCTCGCTAGAGGTGAATCAGTGATGGCGACGATCGGTTGAGCTACCAACCGGTTGTTTCAGCGATACCCACCATGCCCACGAACGTGAATGGCATGTGGGTGTGAAGCGATACGCGGCGGTGGCTGGGTGGGACCGTCCCCGGCCGGTGAGGGGGGGCCTCCCGGCGTGCTGGCCGCGCGGTGCGTGGGCGCACGCGCTACAGCCGGCTGGTGGGGGCGGCCAGTGGCAGGCGCGCCGGCCGACGGAGGCGGCAGGCGGCGCAGCTGCGCGCCGGCGCACCCTGCACGCGGCGCCGTGCGGCCAAAGTAGGTCCTCGCGGGCCCGGTGCGAAGCGCGGTGGACATCTGCAGTGTGCTGGTCCGATTGAGGACTGTGTGCGCTGAGGATGCGCCGCCGCCCGGCGCTCGGCGCCGCGACGCCGTCTGCTGCTCGGTCGCCTCTGCGGTTCTCGCAGGTGGATTGTATCGCAGCTGTGCGGACGTGTTGGCGCGTGCGCTGTGCTGGGAGAGTTCGCTTCGGCACCCAAGTGGGGCTTTTGTCCTTCTGTGGCGCTGGCGTTGGAGCTGCCGGCCACCGTAGGTGGCGCGTGTTGTCTCCCGCCGGCAATGCCACGACAGCACGCTCCCGGGCCTCTGTCGGCAGCGGCAAGCTCAGTTGGGAGCACGGGTGGTCGCACCTAAAGCGTCTACTCGCCAAACCCCGGGCGATTGCGCCTCTCTCGAACCCGACCAAGTATTTAGGACGGCGCTGCGCGCCGCCGGGACCTGAGAGGGTTTCGAGGTGTATTGTGCAGGGGAGCTCAGCCTCCTCCTGTTTGCAGAATAATTGAGCGGACGCTTGCGTGTTCGCGCGGGCCCCCGGGACACACTCCCGGGCGGCCGGCTGCTCAGCTCTAGTTGACGCAGCTCCCTGGT
>NW_025725061.1:42500-45588 GCF_021461395.2 Schistocerca americana
AACAGTATCGCCATCTATGAAAATACGGCGAAACCACATGCAATACCTCCATCTATGCGAATCTGACAACACTACGTCCGCCATGTCGAGCGCACCACAAAACATACCGCCATCTGTAGGTCTCCCGCAACATGACCTCCTGCAACGACGATACCGTCATCTATGAGACGCCAAGCCGACTAAGACAGCGTTGGCCCCACAGTGCCCTTCGTTCGACCCCACCCACAAAGCCTGCACCCTCTGTCGACAACAGCACCCCAACGCCAGCGCCTCTGCCGCACGAAGTCGTGGACCGGCAATCACTCCACCTGCACCCGTTCGTGCCCCACCCCAACCGCCCAACTCGCAACTCCAGCGGATGAACGGCGGACTTTGCTCGCACTCGCAATGTGCAATCCACCCCTATAACGTGCGTTTCATGAAGAGTTATGTCCAATATGCGACATTCCCGCTGTCCATATACATGAGCTGCGAGCTGTACCACGTACGAGCTACAGACGCGATCGCGTTGCTCTCTGTACGAATGCAGATGCTCAGCGGCAGCTAGGAGGCGCTCCATCCATGTCGGTACCGGTGAGCGTTGCACTCGCAGTCGCAAAAACGTACGGCAAGTATATTACCCGGAAGAGTCAATGACAGTCCAAGCCCCCCTGCGTGGGAAGAGTCTTCCTAGGCCATGACCCACCGGAAGGGCGCAGCGTCCCCCACCCCAGACATGTGACGTCACACTATCGGTATTGACGACTAGACTGATTCCTTATAATCATTTGCCATACACCGGTGGAAGCTGCCGAGACGAGTAACTACATAGCGGGCTCGCCGTGTCACTAATGTACAGAGATACAATAGTTTCGACTGGAACCGGAGTAAACGTATACACGGCGCTGATTAGTAATAGATAGAGCCATCAGAATACAGATAATGTATACAACTGTCCGTATACATGCTGAAAGACTCTGCTCACAATCACACGTCAGCCAGACACTCTTATCACGCACTACTCTCTGCCTGTAACAGGCACACAGACAATATGTAAGCACCAGCATGGAACAACACCCAGTGCATCCTCTCTGCCACATTAGACAATCCACACTATCATAACCAGACCGGGAGGTCCACTCGGAAAACAGAATATCCCACCCTTCCGACAACCACCATTGCTCAGCTAAGCCACCAACACCCACACATGTCCCACACAGGGGTGCACCCAACATCACAATACTGCCTCCTGTCACACCACACAAACAATGGCAGGAATGAAAGACACAGGTCTGCCACAAGCATGGAATCAGAGCGCCGCCTGTTATGAGCCAAAGGTGCACCCTGACGTGGCAAATCCGATGATGCCGCAGTCATTTACTTACGATAATCACAATCAACAAACCGGCCCCCCCCCCCCCCCAAAACACCTTTCCTTACAACAATGTGTACCTTAACCTAACCCATATTGTGCCTTAACCTAACCCGTATTGTACCTTAACCTAACCCGTATTGTACCTTAACCTAACCCGTATTGTACCTTAACCTAACCCGTATTGTACCTTAACCTAACCCGTACTGTGCCTTAACCTAACCCGTACTGTGCCTTAACCTAACCCGTACTGTGCCTTAACCTAACCCGTACTGTGCCTTAACCTAACCTATGTTGCGCCTTAACCTAACCTATGTTGCGCCTTAACCTAACCTATGTTGCGCCTTAACCTAACCTATGTTGCGCCTTAACCTAACCTATGTTGCGCCTTAACCTAACCTATGTTGCGCCTTAACCTAACCTATGTTGCGCCTTAACCTAACCTATGTTGCGCCTTAACCTAACCCATGTTGCGCCTTAACCTAACCCATGTTGCGCCTTAACCTAACCCATGTTGCGCCTTAACCTAACCCATGTTGCGCCTTAACCTAACCCATGTTGCGCCTTAACCTAACCCATGTTGCGCCTTAACCTAACCCATGTTGCGCCTTAACCTAACCCATGTTGCGCCTTAACCTAACCCATGTTGCGCCTTAACCTAACCCATGTTGCGCCTTAACCTAACCCATGTTGCGCCTTAACCTAACCCATGTTGCGCCTTAACCTAACCCATGTTGCGCCTTAACCTAACCCATGTTGCGCCTTAACCTAACCCATGTTGCGCCTTAACCTAACCCATGTTGCGCCTTAACCTAACCCATGTTGCGCCTTAACCTAACCCATGTTGCGCCTTAACCTAACCCATGTTGCGCCTTAACCTAACCCATGTTGCGCCTTAACCTAACCCATGTTGCGCCTTAACCTAACCCATGTTGCGCCTTAACCCAACACACGTTGCGCCTTAACCCAACACACGTTGCGCGCTTAACCCAACACACGTTGCGCCTTAACCCAACACACGTTGGGCCTTAACCCAACACACGTTGGGCCTTAACCCAACACACGTTGGGCCTTAACCCAACACACGTTGGCCTTAACCCAACACACGTTGGGCCTTAACCCAACACACGTTGGGCCTTAACCCAACACACGTTGGGCCTTAACCCGCTCTGTAATTGTCATACGACGCGTTAAATTAGTGTAGTGTTGCCTAACTGCAACCCCCCGCAATATAGTTTGCTACTCGCACTGCCCGGTCCCCTAGAGTATCGCTTCATGTTAAACACCTTGCAGCTATACACTGTAATGCGGATGGCAGCAGGACGTACATGCTCAATGCCCTTCGCAGTTGTTCATTGGCATTCGCATGGCGAAGCACAGCCTACGTTGTGGTACGGCTTGTGTCAACTGTCCGCTGATGTTGTACGTCCAAATCACACACTGTACTGCACATTGGTCCTCATGTACTGAATGATACATCGTGGTACATGTGTGACCGTACCACGACTGCGCCAACAACGGCGAACCATACGGTCCAAATATTGTGCACTCAGCTACGTGTCGTCTCCCTATAAGAGCTGGATTGCAGTATGGTATGCGTGGATGGCGATCAGCATGAGCCGTCTGTTGATGTAGTGGTGCGTGTTGTCAGACGTAGTCGTCTCTTCCTCACACACCGTGATAGCATGGTGCACTGCGTTCCACATCTGCGACATGCGACAGAGGCCGGTTGACAGT
>NW_025725062.1:0-2500 GCF_021461395.2 Schistocerca americana
CCTCCTGTTTGCAGATAATTGGAGCGGGACGCTTGCGTGTTCGCGCGGGCCCCCGGGACACACTCCCGGGCGGCCGGCTGCTCAGCTCTAGTTGACGCAGCTCCCTGGTTGATCCTGCCAGTAGTCATATGCTTGTCTCAAAGATTAAGCCATGCATGGTCTCAGTACAAGCCGCATTAAGGGTGAAACCGCGAATGGCTCATTAAATCAGTTATGGTTCCTTAGATCGTACCCACGTTACTTGGATACTGTGGTAATTCGAGAGCTAATACATGCAAACAGAGTCCCGACCAGAGATGGAAGGGACGCTTTTATTAGATCAAAACCAATCGGTCGGCTCGTCCGGTCCGTTTGCCTTGGTGACTCTGATAACTTTGGGCTGATCGCACGGTCCTCGTACCGGCGACGCATCTTTCAAATGTCTGCCTTATCAACTGTCGATGGTAGGTTCTGCGCCTACCATGGTTGTAACGGGTAACGGGGAATCAGGGTTCGATTCCGGAGAGGGAGCCTGAGAAACGGCTACCACATCCAAGGAAGGCAGCAGGCGCGCAAATTACCCACTCCCGGCACGGGGAGGTAGTGACGAAAAATAACGATACGGGACTCATCCGAGGCCCCGTAATCGGAATGAGTACACTTTAAA
The DNA here is from genome assembly GCF_021461395.2 of Schistocerca americana. NCBI lineage: Eukaryota > Metazoa > Arthropoda > Insecta > Orthoptera > Acrididae > Schistocerca > Schistocerca americana. The sequence goes on from NW_025725062.1 coordinate 647, forward strand.
TCCTTTAACGAGTATCTATTGGAGGGCAAGTCTGGTGCCAGCAGCCGCGGTAATTCCAGCTCCAATAGCGTATATTAAAGTTGTTGCGGTTAAAAAGCTCGTAGTTGGATTTGTGTCCCACGCTGTTGGTTCACCGCCCGTCGGTGTTTAACTGGCATGTATCGTGGGACGTCCTGCCGGTGGGGCGAGCTGAAGGGCGTGCGACGCGCCTCGTGCGTGCTCGTGCGTCCCGAGGCGGACCCCGTTGCAATCCTACCCAGGGTGCTCTTGAGTGAGTGTCTCGGTGGGCCGGCACGTTTACTTTGAACAAATTAGAGTGCTTAAAGCAGGCAAGCCCGCCTGAATACTGTGTGCATGGAATAATGGAATAGGACCTCGGTTCTATTTTGTTGGTTTCGGAACCCCGAGGTAATGATTAATAGGGACAGGCGGGGGCATTCGTATTGCGACGTTAGAGGTGAAATTCTTGGATCGTCGCAAGACGAACAGAAGCGAAAGCATTTGCCAAGTATGTTTTCATTAATCAAGAACGAAAGTTAGAGGTTCGAAGGCGATCAGATACCGCCCTAGTTCTAACCATAAACGATTGCCAGCCAGCGATCCGCCGCAGTTCCTCCGATGACTCGGCGGGCAGCCTCCGGGAAACCCAAAGCTTTTGGGTTCCGGGGGAAGTATGGTTGCAAAGCTGAAACTTAAAGGAATTGACGGAAGGGCACCACCAGGAGTGGAGCCTGCGGCTTAATTTGACTCAACACGGGAACCCTCACCAGGCCCGGACACCGGAAGGATTGACAGATTGATAGCTCTTTCTTGATTCGGTGGGTGGTGGTGCATGGCCGTTCTTAGTTGGTGGAGCGATTTGTCTGGTTAATTCCGATAACGAACGAGACTCTAGCCTGCTAACTAGTCGCGTGACATCCTTCGTGCTGTCAGCGAGTACTTTCTTCTTAGAGGGACAGGCGGCTTCTAGCCGCACGAGATTGAGCAATAACAGGTCTGTGATGCCCTTAGATGTTCTGGGCCGCACGCGCGCTACACTGAAGGAATCAGCGTGTCTTCCTAGGCCGAAAGGTCGGGGTAACCCGCTGAACCTCCTTCGTGCTAGGGATTGGGGCTTGCAATTGTTCCCCATGAACGAGGAATTCCCAGTAAGCGCGAGTCATAAGCTCGCGTTGATTACGTCCCTGCCCTTTGTACACACCGCCCGTCGCTACTACCGATTGAATGATTTAGTGAGGTCTTCGGACTGGTACGCGGCATTGACTCTGTCGTTGCCGATGCTACCGGAAAGATGACCAAACTTGATCATTTAGAGGAAGTAAAAGTCGTAACAAGGTTTCCGTAGGTGAACCTGCGGAAGGATCATTACCGACTAGACTGCATGTCTTTCGATGTGCGTGTCGTGTCGCGCAACACGCTACCTGTACGGCTCGCAGTAGCCGTGCGCCGCGTGCGGAACCACGCGTGCGTCTCAAAACTAACGCCAATGTTGTGTGGTACGAGCGCTGAAGCGCTGGAGCGGCTGGCCTGCGGCACCTGGCGCCTGGCGCCGGTTTTGAATGACTTTCGCCCGACTGCCTGTCCGCTCCGGTGTGGAGCCGTACGACGCCCATCGGCCGTGAGGCCGTTGGACACAGAACGCTTGAACAGGGGCCGCCACACGCCTACGTCCCGCCTATGCAACTGTCTTGAAAGAGACAGTGGAAACTCAGAAAAAGATCACCCAGGACGGTGGATCACTCGGCTCGTGGGTCGATGAAGAACGCAGCAAATTGCGCGTCGACATGTGAACTGCAGGACACATGAACATCGACGTTTCGAACGCACATTGCGGTCCATGGATTCCGTTCCCGG
>NW_025725062.1:10000-15000 GCF_021461395.2 Schistocerca americana
TAACCTAACCCATATTGCGCCTTAACCTAACCCATATTGCGCCTTAACCTAACCCATATTGCGCCTTAACCTAACCCATATTGCGCCTTAACCTAACCCATATTGCGCCTTAACCTAACCCATATTGCGCCTTAACCTAACCCATATTGCGCCTTAACCTAACCCATATTGCGCCTTAACCTAACCCATATTGCGCCTTAACCTAACCCATATTGTACCTTAACCTAACCCATATTGTACCTTAACCTAACCTATATTGTACCTTAACCTAACCTATATTGTACCTTAACCTAACCTATATTGTACCTTAACCTAACCTATATTGGGCCTTAACCTAACCTATATTGGGCCTTAACCTAACCTATATTGGGCCTTAACCTAACCTATATTGGGCCTTAACCTAACCTATATTGGGCCTTAACGTAACCCACGTTGCGCCTTACGTAACCCACGTTGCGCCTTAACGTAACCCACGTTGCGCCTTAACGTAACCCACGTTGCGCCTTAACGTAACCCACGTTGCGCCTTAACGTAACCCACGTTGCGCCTTAACGTAACCCACGTTGCGCCTTAACCCAACACACGTTGCGCCTTAACCCAACACACGTTGGGCCTTAACCCAACACACGTTGGGCCTTAACCCCAACACACGTTGGGCCCTTAACCCAACACACGTTGGGCCTTAACCCAACACACGTTGGGCCTTACCCAACACACGTTGGGCCTTAACCCACACACACGTTGGGCCTTAACCCAACACACGTTGGGCCTTAACCCAACACACGTTGGGCCTTAACCCAACACACGTTGGGCCTTAACCCAACACACGTTGGGCCTTAACCCAACACACGTTGGGCCTTAACCCAACACACGTTGGGCCTTAAACCCAACACACGTTGGGCCCTAAACCCAACACACGTTGGGCCTTAACCCAACACACGTTGGGCCTTAACCCAACACACGTTGGGCCTTAACCCAACACACACGTTGGGCCTTAACCCAACACACGTTGGGCCTTAACCCAACACACGTTGGGCCTTAACCCAACACACGTTGGGCCTTAACCCAACACACGTTGGGCCTTAACCTGCTCTGTAATTGTCATACGACGCGTTAAATTAGTGTGGTGTTGCCTAACTGCAACCCCCGCAATATAGTTTGCTACTCGCACTGCCTGGTCCCCAGAGTATCGCTTCATGTTAAACACCTTGCAGCTATACACTGTAATGCGGATGGCAGCAGGACGTACATGCTCAATGCCCTTCGCAGTTGTTCATTGGCATTTGCATGGCGAAGCACAGCCTACGTTGTGGTACGGCGTGTGTCAACTGTCCGCTGATGTTGTACGTCCAAATCACACACTGTACTGCACATTGGTCCTCATGTACTGATGATACATCGTGGTACATGTGTGACCGTACCACGACTGCGCCAACAACGGCGAACCATACGGTCCAAATATTGTGCACTCAGCTACGTGTCGTCTCCCTATAAGAGCTGGATTGCAGTATGGTATGCCGTGGATGGCGATCAGCATGAGCCGTCTGTTGATGTAGTGGCGCGTGTTGTCAGACGTAGTCGCTCTTCTCACACACCGTGATAGCATGGTGCACTGCGTTCCACATCTGCGACATGCGACAGAGGCCGGTTGACAGTCGTTCGCGCAATGGACATCGCATACGTACGGGGGCCACCTTCCACGTGTTCGCGAAGCGTGCACATGTTGTTGCGTGTATGTGGGCAGACATAGTGTGTCGTGACACCTGACACAGGCATGCAACAATCGTTGAATTTGCAAATGGCGATGGACGTCTACGTTTGCTGGTGACGTTACGCAAATGAACAACTGGTAAACGGTTGTGGTGCGGTTGTTCTCGCTAGAGGTGATCAGTGATGGCGACGATCGGTTGAGCTACCAACCGGTTGTTTCAGCGATACCCCACCATGCCCACGAACGTGAATGGCATGTGGGGTGTGAAGCGATACGCGGCGGTGGCTGGGTGGGACCGTCCCCGGCCGGTGAGGGGGGGCCTCCCGGCGTGCTGGCCGCGCGGTGCGTGGGCGCACGCGCTACAGCCGGCTGGTGGGGGCGGCCAGTGGCAGGCGCGCCGGCCGACGGAGGCGGCAGGCGGCGCAGCTGCGCGCCGGCGCACCCTGCACGCGGCGCCGTGCGGCCAAAGTAGGTCCTCGCGGGCCCGGTGCGAAGCGCGGTGGACATCTGCAGTGTGCTGGTCCGATTGAGGACTGTGTGCGCTGAGGATGCGCCGCCGCCCGGCGCTCGGCGCCGCGACGCCGTCTGCTGCTCGGTCGCCTCTGCGGTTCTCGCAGGTGGTTTGTATCGCAGCTGTGGCGGACGTGTTGGCGCGTGCGCTGTGCTGGGAGAGTTCGCTTCGGCACCCAAGTGGGGCTTTTGTCCTTCTGTGGCGCTGGCGTTGGAGCTGCCGGCCACCGTAGGTGGCGCGTGTTGTCTCCCGCCGGCAATGCCACGACAGCACGCTCCCGGGCCTCTGTCGGCAGCGGCAAGCTCAGTTGGGAGCACGGGTGGTCGCACCTAAAGCGTCTACTCGCCAAACTCCGGGCGATTGCGCCTCTCTCGAACCCGACCAAGTACTTAGGACGGCGCTGCGCGCCGCCGGGACCTGAGAGGGTTTCGAGGTGTATTGTGCAGGGGAGCTCAGCCTCCTCCTGTTTGCAGAATAATTGAGCGGACGCTTGCGTGTTCGCGCGGGCCCCCGGGACACACTCCCGGCGGCCGGCTGCTCAGCTCTAGTTTGACGCAGCTCCCTGGTTGATCCTGCCAGTAGTCATATGCTTGTCTCAAAGATTAAGCCATGCATGTCTCAGTACAAGCCGCATTAAGGTGAAACCGCGAATGGCTCATTAAATCAGTTATGGTTCCTTAGATCGTACCCACGTTACTTGGATAACTGTGGTAATTCTAGAGCTAATACATGCAAACAGAGTCCCGACCAGAGATGGAAGGGACGCTTTTATTAGATCAAACCCAATCGGTCGGCTCGTCCGGTCCGTTTGCCTTGGTGACTCTGAATAACTTTGGGCTGATCGCACGGTCCTCGTACCGGCGACGCATCTTTCAAATGTCTGCCTTATCAACTGTCGATGGTAGGTTCTGCGCCTACCATGGTTGTAACGGGTAACGGGGAATCAGGGTTCGATTCCGGAGAGGGAGCCTGAGAAACGGCTACCACATCCAAGGAAGGCAGCAGGCGCGCAAATTACCCACTCCCGGCACGGGGAGGTAGTGACGAAAAATAACGATACGGGACTCATCCGAGGCCCCGTAATCGGAATGAGTACACTTTAAATCCTTTAACGAGTATCTATTGGAGGGCAAGTCTGGTGCCAGCAGCCGCGGTAATTCCAGCTCCAATAGCGTATATTAAAGTTGTTGCGGTTAAAAGCTCGTAGTTGGATTGTGTCCCACGCTGTTGGTTCACCGCCCGTCGGTGTTTAACTGGCATGTATCGTGGGACGTCCTGCCGGTGGGGCGAGCTGAAGGCGTGCGACGCGCCTCGTGCGTGCTCGTGCGTCCCGAGGCGGACCCCGTTGCAATCCTACCAGGGTGCTCTTGAGTGAGTGTCTCGGTGGGCCGGCACGTTTACTTTGAACAAATTAGAGTGCTTAAAGCAGGCAAGCCCGCCTGAATACTGTGTGCATGGAATAATGGAATAGGACCTCGGTTCTATTTGTTGGTTTCGGAACCCGAGGTAATGATTAATAGGGACAGGCGGGGGCATTCGTATTGGCGACGTTAGAGGTGAAATTCTTGGATCGTCGCAAGACGAACAGAAGCGAAAGCATTTGCCAAGTATGTTTTCATTAATCAAGAACGAAAGTTAGAGGTTCGAAGGCGATCAGATACCGCCCTAGTTCTAACCATAAACGATGCCAGCCAGCGATCCGCCGCAGTTCCTCCGATGACTCGGCGGGCAGCCTCCGGGAAACCAAAGCTTTTGGGTTCCGGGGGAAGTATGGTTGCAAAGCTGAAACTTAAAGGAATTGACGGAAGGGCACCACCAGGAGTGGAGCCTGCGGCTTAATTTGACTCAACACGGGAAACCTCACCAGGCCCGGACACCGGAAGGATTGACAGATTGATAGCTCTTTCTTGATTCGGTGGTGGTGGTGCATGGCCGTTCTTAGTTGGTGGAGCGATTTGTCTGGTTAATTCCGATAACGAACGAGACTCTAGCCTGCTAACTAGTCGCGTGACATCCTTCGTGCTGTCAGCGATTACTTTTCTTCTTAGAGGGACAGGCGGCTTCTAGCCGCACGAGATTGAGCACTAACAGGTCTGTGATGCCCTTAGATGTTCTGGGCCGCACGCGCGCTACACTGAAGGAATCAGCGTGTCTTCCTAGGCCGAAAGGTCGGGGTAACCCGCTGAACCTCCTTCGTGCTAGGGATTGGGGCTTGCAATTGTTCCCCATGAACGAGGAATTCCCAGTAAGCGCGAGTCATAAGCTCGCGTTGATTACGTCCCTGCCCTTGTACACACCGCCCGTCGCTACTACCGATTGAATGATTTAGTGAGGTCTTCGGACTGGTACGCGGCATTGACTCTGTCGTTGCCGATGCTACCGGAAAGATGACCAAACTTGATCATTTAGAGGAAGTAAAAGTCGTAACAAGGTTTCCGTAGGTGAACCTGCGGAAGGATCATTACCGACTAGACTGCATGTCTTTCGATGTGCGTGTCGTGTCGCGCAACACGCTACCTGTACGGCTCGCAGTAGCCGTGCGCCGCGTGCGGAACCACGCGTGCGTCTCCAAAACTAACGCCAATGTTGTGTGGTACGAGCGCTGAAGCGCTGGAGCGGCTGGCCTGCGGCACCTGGCGCCTGGCGCCGGTTTTGAATGACTTTCGCCCGACTGCCTGTCCGCTCCGGTGTGGAGCCGTACGACGCCCATCGGCCGTGAGGCCGTTGGACACAGAACGCTTGAACAGGGGCCGCCACACGCCTACGTCCCGCCTAATG
>NW_025725062.1:22500-27500 GCF_021461395.2 Schistocerca americana
TATTGCGCCTTAACCTAACCCATATTGTACCTTAACCTAACCTATATTGTACCTTAACCTAACCTATATTGTACCTTAACCTAACCTATATTGGGCCTTAACCTAACCTATATTGGGCCTTAACCTAACCTATATTGGGCCTTAACCTAACCTATATTGGGCCTTAACGTAACCCACGTTGCGCCTTAACGTAACCCACGTTGCGCCTTAACGTAACCCACGTTGCGCCTTAACGTAACCCACGTTGCGCCTTAACGTAACCCACGTTGCGCCTTAACGTAACCCACGTTGCGCCTTAACCTAACCCATATTGCGCCTTAACCTAACCCATATTGCGCCTTACCCTAACCCATATTGCGCCTTAACCTAACCCATATTGTGCCTTAACCTAACCTATATTGTACCTTAACCTAACCCATATTGTACCTTAACCTAACCTATATTGTACCTTAACCTAACCTATATTGTACCTTAACCTAACCTATATTGTACCTTAACCTAACCCATATTGCGCCTTAACCTAACCCATATTGCGCCTTAACCTAACCCATATTGCGCCTTAACCTAACCCATATTGCGCCTTAACCTAACCCATATTGCGCCTTAACCTAACCCATATTGCGCCTTAACCTAACCCATATTGCGCCTTAACCTAACCCATATTGCGCCTTAACCTAACCCATATTGCGCCTTAACCTAACCCATATTGTACCTTAACCTAACCCATATTGTACCTTAACCTAACCTATATTGTACCTTAACCTAACCTATATTGTACCTTAACCTAACCTATATTGTACCTTAACCTAACCTATATTGGGCCTTAACCTAACCTATATTGGGCCTTAACCTAACCTATATTGGGCCTTAACCTAACCTATATTGGGCCTTAACCTAACCTATATTGGGCCTTAACGTAACCCACGTTGCGCCTTAACGTAACCCACGTTGCGCCTTAACGTAACCCACGTTGCGCCTTAACGTAACCCACGTTGCGCCTTAACGTAACCCACGTTGCGCCTTAACGTAACCCACGTTGCGCCTTAACGTAACCCACGTTGCGCCTTAACGTAACCCACGTTGCGCCTTAACGTAACCCACGTTGCGCCTTAACCCAACACACGTTGCGCCTTAACCCAACACACGTTGGGCCTTAACCCAACACACGTTGGGCCTTAACCCAACACACGTTGGGCCTTAACCCAACACACGTTGGGCCTTAACCCAACACACGTTGGGCCTTAACCCAACACACGTTGGGCCTTAACCCAACACACGTTGGGCCTTAACCCAACACACGTTGGGCCTTAACCCAACACACGTTGGGCCTTAACCCAACACACGTTGGGCCTTAACCCAACACACGTTGGGCCTTAACCCAACACACGTTGGGCCTTAACCCAACACACGTTGGGCCTTAACCCAACACACGTTGGGCCTTAACCCAACACACGTTGGGCCTTAACCCAACACACGTTGGGCCTTAACCCAACACACGTTGGGCCTTAACCCAACACACGTTGGGCCTTAACCCAACACACGTTGGGCCTTAACCCAACACACGTTGGGCCTTAACCCAACACACGTTGGGCCTTAACCTGCTCTGTAATTGTCATACGACGCGTTAAATTAGTGTGGTGTTGCCTAACTGCAACCCCCGCAATATAGTTTGCTACTCGCACTGCCTGGTCCCCAGAGTATCGCTTCATGTTAAACACCTTGCAGCTATACACTGTAATGCGGATGGCAGCAGGACGTACATGCTCAATGCCCTTCGCAGTTGTTCATTGGCATTTGCATGGCGAAGCACAGCCTACGTTGTGGTACGGCGTGTGTCAACTGTCCGCTGATGTTGTACGTCCAAATCACACACTGTACTGCACATTGGTCCTCATGTACTGAATGATACATCGTGGTACATGTGTGACCGTACCACGACTGCGCCAACAACGGCGAACCATACGGTCCAAATATTGTGCACTCAGCTACGTGTCGTCTCCCTATAAGAGCTGGATTGCAGTATGGTATGCCGTGGATGGCGATCAGCATGAGCCGTCTGTTGATGTAGTGGCGCGTGTTGTCAGACGTAGTCGTCTCTTCTCACACACCGTGATAGCATGGTGCACTGCGTTCCACATCTGCGACATGCGACAGAGGCCGGTTGACAGTCGTTCGCGCAATGGACATCGCATACGTACGGGGGCCACCTTCCACGTGTTCGCGAAGCGTGCACATGTTGTTGCGTGTATGTGGGCAGACATAGTGTGTCGTGACACCTGACACAGGCATGCAACAATCGTTGAATTTGCAAATGGCGATGGACGTCTACGTTTGCTGGTGACGTTACGCAAATGAACAACTGGTAAACGGTTGTGGTGCGGTTGTTCTCGCTAGAGGTGAATCAGTGATGGCGACGATCGGTTGAGCTACCAACCGGTTGTTTCAGCGATACCCACCATGCCCACGAACGTGAATGGCAAGTGGGTGTGAAGCGATACGCGGCGGTGGCTGGGTGGGACCGTCCCCGGCCGGTGAGGGGGGGCCTCCCGGCGTGCTGGCCGCGCGGTGCGTGGGCGCACGCGCTACAGCCGGCTGGTGGGGGCGGCCAGTGGCAGGCGCGCCGGCCGACGGAGGCGGCAGGCGGCGCAGCTGCGCGCCGGCGCACCCTGCACGCGGCGCCGTGCGGCCAAAGTAGGTCCTCGCGGGCCCGGTGCGAAGCGCGGTGGACATCTGCAGTGTGCTGGTCCGATTGAGGACTGTGTGCGCTGAGGATGCGCCGCCGCCCGGCGCTCGGCGCCGCGACGCCGTCTGCTGCTCGGTCGCCTCTGCGGTTCTCGCAGGTGGTTTGTATCGCAGCTGTGCGGACGTGTTGGCGCGTGCGCTGTGCTGGGAGAGTTCGCTTCGGCACCCAAGTGGGGCTTTTGTCCTTCTGTGGCGCTGGCGTTGGAGCTGCCGGCCACCGTAGGTGGCGCGTGTTGTCTCCCGCCGGCAATGCCACGACAGCACGCTCCCGGGCCTCTGTCGGCAGCGGCAAGCTCAGTTGGGAGCACGGGTGGTCGCACCTAAAGCGTCTACTCGCCAAACTCCGGGCGATTGCGCCTCTCTCGAACCCGACCAAGTACTTAGGACGGCGCTGCGCGCCGCCGGGACCTGAGAGGGTTTCGAGGTGTATTGTGCAGGGGAGCTCAGCCTCCTCCTGTTTGCAGAATAATTGAGCGGACGCTTGCGTGTTCGCGCGGGCCCCCGGGACACACTCCCGGGCGGCCGGCTGCTCAGCTCTAGTTGACGCAGCTCCCTGGTTGATCCTGCCAGTAGTCATATGCTTGTCTCAAAGATTAAGCCATGCATGTCTCAGTACAAGCCGCATTAAGGTGAAACCGCGAATGGCTCATTAAATCAGTTATGGTTCCTTAGATCGTACCCACGTTACTTGGATAACTGTGGTAATTCTAGAGCTAATACATGCAAACAGAGTCCCGACCAGAGATGGAAGGGACGCTTTTATTAGATCAAAACCAATCGGTCGGCTCGTCCGGTCCGTTTGCCTTGGTGACTCTGAATAACTTTGGGCTGATCGCACGGTCCTCGTACCGGCGACGCATCTTTCAAATGTCTGCCTTATCAACTGTCGATGGTAGGTTCTGCGCCTACCATGGTTGTAACGGGTAACGGGGAATCAGGGTTCGATTCCGGAGAGGGAGCCTGAGAAACGGCTACCACATCCAAGGAAGGCAGCAGGCGCGCAAATTACCCACTCCCGGCACGGGGAGGTAGTGACGAAAAATAACGATACGGGACTCATCCGAGGCCCCGTAATCGGAATGAGTACACTTTAAATCCTTTAACGAGTATCTATTGGAGGGCAAGTCTGGTGCCAGCAGCCGCGGTAATTCCAGCTCCAATAGCGTATATTAAAGTTGTTGCGGTTAAAAAGCTCGTAGTTGGATTTGTGTCCCACGCTGTTGGTTCACCGCCCGTCGGTGTTTAACTGGCATGTATCGTGGGACGTCCTGCCGGTGGGGCGAGCTGAAGGCGTGCGACGCGCCTCGTGCGTGCTCGTGCGTCCCGAGGCGGACCCCGTTGCAATCCTACCAGGGTGCTCTTGAGTGAGTGTCTCGGTGGGCCGGCACGTTTACTTTGAACAAATTAGAGTGCTTAAAGCAGGCAAGCCCGCCTGAATACTGTGTGCATGGAATAATGGAATAGGACCTCGGTTCTATTTTGTTGGTTTTCGGAACCCGAGGTAATGATTAATAGGGACAGGCGGGGGCATTCGTATTGCGACGTTAGAGGTGAAATTCTTGGATCGTCGCAAGACGAACAGAAGCGAAAGCATTTGCCAAGTATGTTTTCATTAATCAAGAACGAAAGTTAGAGGTTCGAAGGCGATCAGATACCGCCCTAGTTCTAACCATAAACGATGCCAGCCAGCGATCCGCCGCAGTTCCTCCGATGACTCGGCGGGCAGCCTCCGGGAAACCAAAGCTTTTGGGTTCCGGGGGAAGTATGGTTGCAAAGCTGAAACTTAAAGGAATTGACGGAAGGGCACCACCAGGAGTGGAGCCTGCGGCTTAATTTGACTCAACACGGGAAACCTCACCAGGCCCGGACACCGGAAGGATTGACAGATTGATAGCTCTTTCTTGATTCGGTGGGTGGTGGTGCATGGCCGTTCTTAGTTGGTGGAGCGATTTGTCTGGTTAATTCCGATAACGAACGAGACTCTAGCCTGCTAACTAGTCGCGTGACATCCTTCGTGCTGTCAGCGATTACTTTTCTTCTTAGAGGGACAGGCGGCTTCTAGCCGCACGAGATTGAGCAATAACAGGTCTGTGATGCCCTTAGATGTTCTGGGCCGCACGCGCGCTACACTGAAGGAATCAGCGTGTCTTCCTAGGCCGAAAGGTCGGGGTAACCCGCTGAACCTCCTTCGTGCTAGGGATTGGGGCTTGCAATTGTTCCCCATGAACGAGGAATTCCCAGTAAGCGCGAGTCATAAG
>NW_025725062.1:37500-40000 GCF_021461395.2 Schistocerca americana
TTAACCTAACCTATATTGGGCCTTAACCTAACCTATATTGGGCCTTAACCTAACCTATATTGGGCCTTAACCTAACCTATATTGGGCCTTAACCTAACCTATATTGGGCCTTAACGTAACCCACGTTGCGCCTTAACGTAACCCACGTTGCGCCTTAACGTAACCCACGTTGCGCCTTAACGTAACCCACGTTGCGCCTTAACGTAACCCACGTTGCGCCTTAACGTAACCCACGTTGCGCCTTAACCTAACCCATATTGCGCCTTAACCTAACCCATATTGCGCCTTACCCTAACCCATATTGCGCCTTAACCTAACCCATATTGTGCCTTAACCTAACCTATATTGTACCTTAACCTAACCCATATTGTACCTTAACCTAACCTATATTGTACCTTAACCTAACCTATATTGTACCTTAACCTAACCTATATTGTACCTTAACCTAACCCATATTGCGCCTTAACCTAACCCATATTGCGCCTTAACCTAACCCATATTGCGCCTTAACCTAACCCATATTGCGCCTTAACCTAACCCATATTGCGCCTTAACCTAACCCATATTGCGCCTTAACCTAACCCATATTGCGCCTTAACCTAACCCATATTGCGCCTTAACCTAACCCATATTGTACCTTAACCTAACCCATATTGTACCTTAACCTAACCTATATTGTACCTTAACCTAACCTATATTGTACCTTAACCTAACCTATATTGTACCTTAACCTAACCTATATTGGGCCTTAACCTAACCTATATTGGGCCTTAACCTAACCTATATTGGGCCTTAACCTAACCTATATTGGGCCTTAACCTAACCTATATTGGGCCTTAACGTAACCCACGTTGCGCCTTAACGTAACCCACGTTGCGCCTTAACGTAACCCACGTTGCGCCTTAACGTAACCCACGTTGCGCCTTAACGTAACCCACGTTGCGCCTTAACGTAACCCACGTTGCGCCTTAACGTAACCCACGTTGCGCCTTAACGTAACCCACGTTGCGCCTTAACGTAACCCACGTTGCGCCTTAACCCAACACACGTTGCGCCTTAACCCAACACACGTTGGGCCTTAACCCAACACACGTTGGGCCTTAACCCAACACACGTTGGGCCTTAACCCAACACACGTTGGGCCTTAACCCAACACACGTTGGGCCTTAACCCAACACACGTTGGGCCTTAACCCAACACACGTTGGGCCTTAACCCAACACACGTTGGGCCTTAACCCAACACACGTTGGGCCTTAACCCAACACACGTTGGGCCTTAACCCAACACACGTTGGGCCTTAACCCAACACACGTTGGGCCTTAACCCAACACACGTTGGGCCTTAACCCAACACACGTTGGGCCTTAACCCAACACACGTTGGGCCTTAACCCAACACACGTTGGGCCTTAACCCAACACACGTTGGGCCTTAACCCAACACACGTTGGGCCTTAACCCAACACACGTTGGGCCTTAACCCAACACACGTTGGGCCTTAACCCAACACACGTTGGGCCTTAACCTGCTCTGTAATTGTCATACGACGCGTTAAATTAGTGTGGTGTTGCCTAACTGCAACCCCCGCAATATAGTTTGCTACTCGCACTGCCTGGTCCCCAGAGTATCGCTTCATGTTAAACACCTTGCAGCTATACACTGTAATGCGGATGGCAGCAGGACGTACATGCTCAATGCCCTTCGCAGTTGTTCATTGGCATTTGCATGGCGAAGCACAGCCTACGTTGTGGTACGGCGTGTGTCAACTGTCCGCTGATGTTGTACGTCCAAATCACACACTGTACTGCACATTGGTCCTCATGTACTGAATGATACATCGTGGTACATGTGTGACCGTACCACGACTGCGCCAACAACGGCGAACCATACGGTCCAAATATTGTGCACTCAGCTACGTGTCGTCTCCCTATAAGAGCTGGATTGCAGTATGGTATGCCGTGGATGGCGATCAGCATGAGCCGTCTGTTGATGTAGTGGCGCGTGTTGTCAGACGTAGTCGTCTCTTCTCACACACCGTGATAGCATGGTGCACTGCGTTCCACATCTGCGACATGCGACAGAGGCCGGTTGACAGTCGTTCGCGCAATGGACATCGCATACGTACGGGGGCCACCTTCCACGTGTTCGCGAAGCGTGCACATGTTGTTGCGTGTATGTGGGCAGACATAGTGTGTCGTGACACCTGACACAGGCATGCAACAATCGTTGAATTTGCAAATGGCGATGGACGTCTACGTTTGCTGGTGACGTTACGCAAATGAACAACTGGTAAACGGTTGTGGTGCGGTTGTTCTCGCTAGAGGTGAATCAGTGATGGCGACGATCGGTTGAGCTACCAACCGGTTGTTTCAGCGATACCCACCATGCCCACGAACGTGAATGGCATGTGGGTGTGAAGCGATACGCGGCGGTGGCTGGGTGGGACCGTCCCCGGCCGGTGAGGGGGGGCCTCCCGGCGTGCTGGCCGCGCGGTGCGTGGGC
>NW_025725063.1:0-45379 GCF_021461395.2 Schistocerca americana
TGCCTTTTGTACTTAATTCGGATGCAATTTCTGTGTTTCATCGTCAATAAGAAGGTCCAAGGGATACAGTAAACCTGAAGTTAAGCATCGGAAACTAAAAGTGGACTCACAGCAGAGGTTCAAATCATAGAATGTTTGAGTTTCAGTCCTCTTGTACTTAAGTCGGCATTGTGCCTTTTGTATTAAATTCGGATGCAACTTCTGTGTTTCATCGTCAATAAGAAGGTCCAAGGGATACAGTAAACCTGAAGTGAAGCATCGGAAACTAAAAGTGGACTCACAGCAGAGGTTTGAATCATAGAAAGTTAGAGTTTCAGTCCTCTTGTACTTAAGTCGGCATTGTGCCTTTTGCATTAAATTCGGATGAAATTTCTGTGTTTCGTCGTCAATAAGAAGGTCCAAGGGATACAGTAAACCTGAAGTGAAGCATCGGTAACTAAAACTGGACTCACAGCAGAGGTTCAAATCATAGAAAGTTAGAGTATCAATCCTCTAGTACTTTAGTCGGCATTGTGCCTTTTGTATTAAATTCGGATGCAATTTCTGTGTTTCATCGTTCATAAGAAAGTTCAAGGGATACAGTAAACCTGAAGTGAAGCATCGGAAACTAAAACTGGAATCACAGCTGAGGTTCAAATCATAGGAAGTTAGAGTTTCAGTCCTCTTGTACTTAAGTCGGCATTGTGCCATTTGTATTAAATTCGGATGCAATTTCTGTGTTTCATCGTCAATAAGAAGGTCCAAGGGTTACAGTAAACCTGAAGTTAAGCATCGGAATCTAAAACTGGACTCACAGGAGGGGTTCAAATCATAGAAAGTTAGGGTATCAGTCCTCTTGTACTTAAGTCGGCATTGCGCCTTTTTTATTGAATTCGGATGCAATTTCTGTGTTTCATCGTCAATAAGAGGGTCCAAGGGATACAGTAAACCTGAAGTGAAGCATCGGAAACTAAAACTGGACTCACAGCAGAGGTTCAAATCATAGAAAGTTAGAGTTTCAGTCCTCTTGTACTTTAGTCGGCATTGTGCCTTTTGTATTAAATTCGGATGCAATTTCTGTGTTTCATCGTCAATAAGAATGTCCAAGGGATACAGTAAACCTGAAGTGAAGCATCGGAAACTAAAACTGGACTCACAGCAGAGGTTCAAATCATAGAAAATTAGAGTTTCAGTCCTCTTGTACTTAAGTCGGCATTGTGCCTTTTGTATTAAATTCGGATGCAATTTCTGTGTTTCATCGTCAAGTAGAAGGTCCAAGGGATACAGTAAACCTGATGTTAAGCATCGGAAACTAAAACTGGACTCACAGCAGAGGTTCAAATCATAGAAAGTTAGGGTTTCAGTCCTCTTGTTTTTAAGTCGGCATTGTGCCATTTGTATTAAATTCGTATGCAAATTCTGTGTTTCATCGTCAATAAGAAGGTCCAAAAGATACAGTAAACTTGAAGTTAAGCATCGGAATCTAAAACTGGACTCACAGGAGGGGTTCAAATCATAGAAAGATAGAGTATCAGTCCTCTTGTACTTAAGTCGGCATTGTGCCATTTTTACTAAATTCGGATGCAATTTCTGTGTTTCATCGTCAATAAGAAGGTCCAAGGGATACAGTAAACCTGAAGTTAAGCATCGGAAACTAAAACTGGACTCTCAGGAGAGGTTCAAATCATAGAAAGTTAGAGTATCAGTCCTCTTTTACTTAAGTCGGCATTGTGCCTTTTTTATTAAATTCGGATGCCGTTTCTGTGTTTCATCGTCAATAAGAAGGTGAAAGGGATACAGTAAACCTGATGTATGGCATCGGAAACTAAAACTGGACTCACAGGAGGGGTTCAAATCATAGAAAGTTAGAGTATCAGTCCTCTTGTACTGATGTCGGCATTGTGCCTTTTGTATTAAATTCGGATGCAATTTCTGTGTTTGATCGTCAATAAGAGGGTCCAAGGGATACAGTAAACCTGAAGTGAAGCATCAGAATCTAAAACTGGACTCACATGAGAGGCTCAAATGATAGAAAGTTAGAGTATCAGTCGCCTTGTACTTAAGTCGGTATTGTGCCTTTTATATTAAATTCGGATGCAATTTCTATGTTCCATCGTCAATGAGAAGGTCCAAGGGATACAGTAAAGTTGAAGTTAAGCGTCGGAATCTATAACTGGACTCACAGGAGGGGTTCAAATCATAGAAAATTAGAGTATCAGACCTCTTGTACTTAAGTCGGCATTGTGCCTTTTTTATTAAATTCGGATACAAATTTCTGTGTTTCATCGTCAATTAGAGGGTCCAAGGGATGCAGTAAACCTGAAGTTAAGCATCGGAAACTAAAACTGGACTCTCAGGAGAGGTTCAAATCATAGAAAGTTAGAGTATCAGTCCTCTTTTACTTAAGTCGGCATTGTGCCATTTTTATTAAATTCGGATGCCGTTTCTGTGTTTCATCGTCAATAAGAAGGTGAAAGGGATACAGTAAACCTGATGTATGGCATCGGAAACTAAACTGGACGCACAGCAGAGTTTCAAATCATAGAAAGTTGGAGTATCAGTCCTCTTGTACTTAAGTCGGCATTGTGCCTTTTGTATTTAATTCGGATGCAATTTCTGTGTTTCATCGTCAATAAGAAGGTCCAAGGGATACAGTAAACCTGAAGTGAAGCATCGGAAACTAAAAGTGGACTCGCAGCAGAGGTTCAAATCATAGAAAGTTAGAGTTTCAGTCCTCTTGTACTGAAGTCGGCATTGTCCCTTTTGCATTAAATTCGGATGAAATTTCTGTGTTTCATCGTCAATAAGAAGGTCCAAGGTATACAGTAAACCTGAAGTGAAGCATCGGTAACTAAAACTGGACTCACAGCAGAGGTTCAAATCATAGATAGTTAGAGTATCAGTCCTCTAGTACTTTAGTCGGCATTGTGCCTTTTGTATTAAATTCGGATGCAAATTTCTGTGTTTCATCGTCAATAAGAAGGTCCAAGGGATACAGTAAACCTGAGGTGAAGCAACGGAAACTAAAGCTGGACTCACAGCTGAGGTTCAAATCATAGAATGTTAGAGTTTCAGTCCCATTGTACTTAAGTCGGCATTGTGCCTTTTGTATTAAATTCGGATGCAATTTCTGTGTTTCATCGTCAATAAGGGGGTCCAAGGGATACAGTAAACCCGAAGTGAAGCATCGGAATCTAAAACTGGACTCACAGGAGAGGTTCAAATCATAGAAAGTTAGAGTATCAGTCCTCTTGTACTTAAGTCGGCGTTGTGCCTTTTGTATTAAATTCGGAAGCAATTTCTGTGTTTCATCGTCAATAAGAAGGTCCAAGGGATTCAGTAAACCTGAAGTTAAGCATCGGAATCTAAAACTGGACTCACAGGAGGGGTTCAAATCATAGAAAGTTAGAGTATCAGTCCTCTTGTACTTAAGTCGGCATTGTGCCTTTTTTATTAAATTCGGATGCAGTTTCTGTGTTTCATCGTCAATAAGAAGGTCCAAGGGATACAGTAAACCTGAAGTGAAGCATCAGAATCTAAAACTGGACTCACAGGAGAGGTTCAAATCATAGAAAGTTAGAGTATCAGTCGCCTTGTACTTAAGTCGGCATTGTGCCTTTTGTATTAAATTCGGATGCAATTACTGTGTTTCATCGTCAATTAGAAGGTCCAAGGGATACAGTAAACCTGAAGTGATGCATCGGAAACTAAATATGGACTCACAGCAGAGGTTCAAATCATAGAAAGTTAGAGTATCAGTCCTCTTGTACTTAAGTCGGCATTGTGCCTTTTGTATTTAATTCGGATGCAATTTCTGTGTTTCATCGTCAATAAGAAGGTCCAAGGGATATAGTTAACCTGAAGTGAAGCAAAGGAAACTAAAAGTGGACTCACAGCAGAGGTTCAAATCATTGAAAGTTAGAGTTTCAGTCCTCTTGTACTTAAGTCGGCATTGTGCCTTCTGTATTAAATTCGGATGCAAGTTCTGTGTTTCATCGTCAATAAGAAGGTCCAAGGGATACAGTAAACCTGAAGTGAAGCATCGGAAACTAAAACTGGACTCACAGGAGGGGTTCAAATCATAGAAAGTTAGAGTATCAGTCCTCTAGTACTTTACTCGGCATTGTGCCTTTTGTATTACATTCGGATGCAATTTCTGTGTTTCATCGTCAATAAGAAGGTTCAAGGGATACAGTAAACATGAAGTGAAGCATCGGAAACTAAAACTGGACTCACAGCAGAGGTTTAAATCATAGAAAGTTAGAGTTTCAGTCATCTAGTACTTAAGTCGGCATTGTGCCTTTTGTATTAAATTCGGATGCAATTTCTGTGTTTCATCGTCAATAAGAAGGTCCAAGGGATACAGTAAACCTGAAGTTAAGCATCGGAAACTAAAAGTGGACTCACAGCAGAGGTTCAAATCATAGAAAGTTAGAGTTTCAGTCCTCTTGTACGTAAGTCGGCATTGTGCCTTTTGTATTAAATTCGGATGCAATTTCTGTGTTTCATCGCCAATAAGAAGGTCCAAGGATACAGTAAACCTGAAGTGAAGCATTTGGAAACTAAAACTGGACTCACAGCAGAGTTTCAAATCATAGAAAGTTAGAGTTTCAGTTCTCTTGTACTTAAGTCGTCATTGTGCCTTTTTTATTAAATTCGGATGCAATTTCTGTGTTTCATCGTCAATAAGAAGGTCCAAGGGATACAGTAAACCTTAAGTGAAGCATCGGAAACTAAAACTGGACTTACAGCAGAGGTTCAAATCATAGAAAGTTGGAGTTTCAGTTCTCTTGTACTTAAGTCGCCATTGTGCCTTTTGTATTAAATTCGGATGCAATTTCTGTGTTTCATCGTCAAGAAGAAGGTCCAAGGGATACAGTAAACCTGAAGTTAAGCTTCGGAAACTAAAACTGGACTCACAGCAGAGGTTCAAATCATAGAAAGTTAGAGTTTCAGTCCTCTTGTTTTTAAGTCGGCATTGTGCCTTTTGTATTAAATTCGGATGCAAATTCTGTGTTTCATCGTCAATAAGAAGGTCCAAGGGATACAGTAAACCTTAAGTGAAGCATCGGAAACTAAAACTGGACTTACAGCAGAGGTTCAAATCATAGAAAGTTAGAGTTTCAGTTCTCTTGTACTTAAGTCGGCATTGTGCCTTTTGTATTAAATTCCGATGCAATTTCTGTGTTTCATCGTCCATAAGAAAGTTCAAGGGATACAGTAAACCTGATGTGAAGCATCGGAAACTAAAACTGGACTCACAGCTGAGGTTCGAATGATAGAAAGTTAGAGTATCAGTCGCCTAGTACTTAAGTCGGCATTGTGCCTTTTATATTAAATTCGGATGCAATTTCTATGTTCCATCGCCAATGAGAAGGTCCAAGGGATACAGTAAACCTGAAGTGAAGCATCGGTAACTGAAACTGGACTCACAGCAGAGGTTCAAATCATAGATAGTTAGAGTATCAGTCCTCTAGAACTTTGGTCGGCATTGTGCCCTTTGTATTAAATTCGGATGCAAATTTCTGTGTTTCATCGTCAATAAGATGGTCCAAGGGATACAGCAAACCTGAGGTGAAGCATCGGAAACTAAAGCAGGACTCACAGCAGAGGTTCAAATCATAGAATGTTGGAGTTTCAGTCCCATTGTACTTAAGTCGGCATTGTGCCTTTTGCATTAAATTCGGATGAAATTTCTGTGTTTCATCGTCAATAAGAAGGTCCAAGGGATACAGTAAACCTGAAGTGAAGCATCGGTAACTGAAACTGGACTCACAGCAGAGGTTCAAATCATAGATAGTTAGAGTATCAGTCCTCTAGTACTTTAGTCGGCATTGTGCCCTTTGTATTAAATTCGGATGCAAATTTCTGTGTTTCATCGTCAATAAGAAGGTCCAAGGGATACAGTAAACCTGAGGTGAAGCATCGGAAACTAAAGCTGGACTCACAGCAGAGGTTCAAATCATAGAATGTTAGAGTTTCAGTCCCATTGTACTTAAGTCGGCATTGTGCCTTTTGTATTAAATTCGGATGCAATTTCTGTGTTTCATCGTCCATAAGGGGGTCCAAGGGATACAGTAAACCCGAAGTGAAGCATCGGAATCTAAAACTGGACTCACAGGAGAGGTTCAAATCATAGAAAGTTAGAGTATCAGTCCTCTTGTACTTAAGTCGGCATTGTGCCTTTTGTATTAAATTCGGAAGCAATTTCTGTGTTTCATCGCCAATAAGAAGGTCCAAGGATACAGTAAACCTGAAGTGAAGCATCGGAAACTAAAACTGGACTCACAGCAGAGTTTCAAATCATAGAAAGTTAGAGTTTCAGTTCTCTTGTACTTAAGTCGTCATTGTGCCTTTTTTATTAAATTCGGATGCAATTTCTGTGTTTCATCGTCAATAAGAAGGTCCAAGGGATACAGTAAACCTTAAGTGAAGCATCGGAAACTAAAACTGGACTTACAGCAGAGGTTCAAATCATAGACAGTTAGAGTTTCAGTTCTCTTGTTCTTAAGTCGGCATTGTGCCTTTTGTATTAAATTCGGATGCAATTTCTGTATTTCATCGTCAAGAAGAAGGTCCAAGGGATACAGTAAACCTGAAGTTAAGCATCGGAAACTAAAACTGGACTCACAGCAGAGGTTCAAATCATAGAAAGTTAGAGTTTCAGTCCTCTTGTTTTTAAGTCGGCATTGTGCCTTTTGTATTAAATTCGGATGCAAATTCTGTGTTTCATCGTCAATCAGAAGGTCCAAGGGATACAGTAAACCTTAAGTGAAGCATCGGAAACTAAAACTGGACTCACAGCAGAGTTTCAAATCATAGAAAGTTAGAGTTTCAGTTCTCTTGTACTTAAGTCGGCATTGTGCTTTTGTATTAAATTCGGATGCAATTTCTGAGTTTCATCGTCCATAAGAAAGTTCAAGGGAT
The DNA here is from genome assembly GCF_021461395.2 of Schistocerca americana. NCBI lineage: Eukaryota > Metazoa > Arthropoda > Insecta > Orthoptera > Acrididae > Schistocerca > Schistocerca americana. Next base: position 6,907 of record NW_025725063.1, read on the forward strand.
ACAGTAAACCTGAAGTGAAGCATCAGAAACTAAAACTGGACTCACAGCTGAGGTTCAAATCATAGGAAATTAGAGTTTCAGTCCTCTTGTACTTAAGTCGGCATTGTGCCATTTGTATTAAATTCGGATGCAATTTCTGTGTTTCATCGTCAATAGGAAGGTCCAAGGGATACAGTAACCCTGAAGTTAAGCATCGTAATCTAAAACTGGACTCACAGGAGGGGTTCAAATCATAGAAAGTTAGAGTATCAGTCCTCTTTTACTTAAGTCGGCATTGTGCCTTTTTTATTAAATTCGGATGCCGTTTCTGTGTTTCATCGTCAATAAGAAGGTCAAAGGGATACAGTAAACCTGATGTATGGCATCGGAAACTAAAACTGGACTCACAGGAGGGGTTCAAATCATAGAAAGTTAGAGTATCAGTCCTCTTGTACTGAAGTCGGCATTGTGCCTTTTGTATTTAATTCGGATGCAATTTCTGTGTTTCATCGTCAATAAGAAGGTCCAAGGGATACAGTAAACCTGAAGTTAAGCATCGGAAACTAAAAGTGGACTCACAGCAGAGGTTCAAATCATAGAAAGTTAGAGTTTCAGTCCTCTTGTACTTAAGTCGGCATTGTGCCTTTTGCATTAAATTCGGATGAAATTTCTGTGTTTCATCGTCAATAAGAAGGTCCAAGGGATACAGTAAACCTGAAGTGAAGCATCGGAATCTAAAACTGGACTCACAGGAGATGTTCAAATCATAGAAAGTTAGATTATCAGTCCTCTTGTACTTAAGTCGGCATTGTGCCTTTTGTATTAAATTCGGAAGCAATTTCTGTGTGTCATCGTCAATAAGAAGGTCCAAGGGATTCAGTAAACCTGAAGTTAAGCATCGGAATCTAAAACTGGACTCACAGGAGGGGTTCAAATCATAGAAAGTTAGTGTATCAGTCCTCTTGTACTTAAGTCGGCATTGTGCTTTTTTATTAAATTCGGATGCAATTACTGTGTTTCATCGTTAATTAGAAGGTCCAAGGGATACAGTAAACCTGAAGTGATGCATCGGAAACTAATACTGGACTCACAGCAGAGGTTCAAATCATAGAAAGTTAGAGTATCAGTCCTCTTGTACTTAAGTCGGCATTGTGCCTTTTGTATTTAATTCGGATGCAATTTCTGTGTTTCATCGTCAATAAGAAGGTCCAAGGGATACAGTTAACCTGAAGTGAAGCATCGGAAACTAAAAGTGGACTCACAGCAGAGGTTCAAATCATTGAAAGTTAGAGTTTCAGTCCTCTTGTACTTAAGTCGGCATTGTGCCTTTTGTATTAAATTCGGATGCAATTTCTGTGTTTCATCGTCAATAAGAAGGTCCAAGGGATACAGTAAACCTGAAGTGAAGCATCGGAAACTAAAACTGGACTCACAGGAGGGGTTCAAATCATAGAAAGTTAGAGTTTCAGTCCTCTTGTACGTAAGTCGGCATTGTGCCTTTTGTATTAAATTCGGATGCAATTTCTGTGTTTCATCGCCAATAAGAAGGTCCAAGGATACAGTAAACCTGAAGTGAAGCATCGGAAACTAAAACTGGACTCACAGCAGAGTTTCAATTCATAGAAAGTTAGAGTTTCAGTTCTCTTGTACTTAAGTCGTCATTGTGCCTTTTTTATTAAATTCGGATGCAATTTCTGATTTTCATCGTCAATAAGAAGGTCCAAGGGATACAGTAAACCTTAAGTGAAGCATCGGAAACTAAAACTGGACTTACAGCAGAGGTTCAAATCATAGAAAGTTAGAGTTTCAGTTCTCTTGTTCTTAAGTCGGCATTGTGCCTTTTGTATTAAATTCGGATGCAATTTCTGTGTTTCATGGTCAAGAAGAAGGTCCCAGGGATACAGTAAACCTGAAGTTAAGCATCGGAAACTAAAACTGGACTCACAGCAGAGGTTCAAATCATAGAAAGTTAGAGTCTCAGTCCTCTTGTTTTTGAGTCGGCATTGTGCCTTTTGTATTAAATTCGGATGCAAATTCTGTGTTTCATCGTCAATAAGAAGGTCCAAGGGATACAGTAAACCTTAAGTGAAGCATCGGAAACTAAAACTGGACTCACAGCAGAGGTTCAAATCATAGAAAGTTAGAGTTTCAGTTCTCTTGTACTTAAGTCGGCATTGTGCCTTTTGTATTAAATTCGGATGCAATTTCTGAGTTTCATCGTCCATAAGAAAGTTCAAGGTATACAGTAAACCTGAAGTGAATCATCAGAAACTAAAACTGGACTCACAGCTGAGGATCAAATCATAGGAAATTAGAGTTTCAGTCCTCTTGTACTTAAGTCGGCATTGTGCCATTTGTATTAAATTCGGATGCAATTTCTGTGTTTCATCGTCAATAGGAAGGTCCAAGGGATACAGTAACCCTGAAGTTAAGCATCGTAATCTAAAACTGGACTCACAGTAGGGGTTCAAATCATAGAAAGTTAGAGTATCAGTCCTCTTTTACTTAAGTCGGCATTGTGCCCTTTTTATTAAATTCGGATGCCGTTTCTGTGTTTCATCGTCAATAAGAAGGTCAAAGGGATACAGTAAACCTGATGTATGGCATCGGAAACTAGAACTGGACTCACAGGAGGGGTTCAAATCATAGAAAGTTAGAGTATCAGTCCTCTTGTACTTAAGTCGGCATTGTGCCTTTTGTATTAAATTCGGAAGCAATTTCTGTGTTTCATCGTCAATAAGAAGGTCCAAGGGATTCAGTAAACCTGAAGTTAAGCATCGGAATCTAAAACTGGACTCACAGGAGGGGTTCAAATCATAGAAAGTTAGAGTATCAGTCCTCTTGTACTTAAGTCGGCATTGTGCCTTTTTTGTTAAATTCGGATGCAATTTCTGTGTTTCATCGTCAATAAGAAGGTCCAAGGGATACAGTAAACCTGAAGTGAAGCATCAGAATCTAAAACTGGACTCACAGGAGAGGTTCAAATCATCGAAAGTTAGAGTATCAGTCGCCTTGTACTTAAGTCGGCATTGTGCCTTTTGTATTAAATTCGTATTCAATTACTGTGTTTCATCGTCAATTAGAAGGTCCAAGGGATACAGTAAACCTGAAGTGATGCATCGGAAACTAAAACTGGACTCACAGCAGAGGTTCAAATCATAGAAAGTTAGAGTATCAGTCCTCTTGTACTTAAGTCGGCATTGTGCCTTTTGTATTTAATTCGGATGCAATTTCTGTGTTTCATCGTCAATAAGAAGGTCCAAGGGATACAGTTAACCTGAAGTGAAGCATCGGAAACTAAAAGTGGACTCACAGCAGAGGTTCAAATCATTGAAAGTTAGAGTTTCAGTCCTCTTGTACTTAAGTCGGCATTGTGCCTTTTGTATTAAATTCGGATGCAATTTCTGTGTTTCATCGTCAATAAGAAGGTCCAAGGGATACAGTAAACCTGAAGTGAAGCATCGGAAACTAAAACTGGACTCACAGGAGGGGTTCAAATCATAGAAAGTTAGAGTATCAGTCCTCTAGTACTTTAGTCGGCATTGTGCCTTTTGTATTAAATTCGGATGTAATTTCTGTGTTTCATCGTCAATAAGAAGGTTCAAGGGATACAGTAAACATGAAGTGAAGCATCGGAAACTAAAACTGGACTCACAGCAGAGGTTGAAATCAAAGAAAGTTAGTGTTTCAGTCCTCTAGTACTTAAGTCGGCATTGTGCCTTTTGTATTAAATTCGGATGCAATTTCTGTGTTTATTCGTCTATACGAAGGTCCAAGGGATACAGTAAACCTGAAGTTAAGCATTGGAAACTAAAAGTGGACTCACAGCAGAGGTTCAAATCATAGAAAGTTAGAGTTTCAGTATTCTTGTACGTAAGTCGGCATTGTGCCTTTTGTATTAAATTCGGATGCAATTTCTGTGTTTCATCGCCAATAAGAAGGTCCAAGGATACAGTAAACCTGAAGTGAAGCATCGGAAACTAAAACTGGACTCACAGCAGAGTTTCAAATCATAGAAAGTTAGAGTTTCAGTTCTCTTGTACTTAAGTCGTCATTGTGCCTTTTTTATTAAATTCGGATGCAATTTCTGTGTTTCATCGTCAATAAGAAGGTCCAAGGGATACAGTAAACCTGAAGTTAAGCATCGGAAACTGAAACTGGACTCTCAGGACGGGTTCAAATCATAGAAAGTAAGAGTATCAGTCCTCTTTTACTTAAGTCGGCATTGTGCCTTTTTTATTAAATTCGGTTGCCGTTTCTGTGTTTCATCGCCAATAAGAATGTCAAAGCGATACAGTAAACCTGATGTATGGCATCGGAAACTAAAACCGGGCTCACAGGTGGGGTTCAAATCATAGAAAGTTAGAGTATCAGTCCTCTTGTACTGAAGTCGGCATTGTGCCTTTTTTATTAAATTCGGATGCAATATTTGTGTTTCGTCGTCAATAAGAAGGTCCAAGGGATACAGTAAACCTGAAGTTAAGCATCGTAACCTAAAACTGGACTCACAGGAGGGGTTCAAATCATAGAAAGTTAGAGTATCAGTCCTCTTGTATTTAAGTCGGCATTGTGCCTTTTGTATTAAATTCGGATGCAATTTCTGTGTTTCATCGTCAATAAGAGCGTCCAAGGGATACGGTTAACCTGAAGTGAAGCATCGGAAACTAAAAGTGGACTCACAGCAGAGGTTCAAATCATTGAAAGTTAGAGTCTCAGTCCTCTTGTACTTAAGTCGGCATTGTTCCTTTTGTATTAAATTCGGATGCAATTTCTGTGTTTCATCGTAAATAAGAAGGTCCAAGGGATACAGTAAACCTGAAGTGAAGCATCGGAAACTAAAACTGGACTCACAGGAGGGGTTCAAATCATAGAAAGTTAGAGTATCAGTCCACTAGTACTTTAGTCGGCATTGTGCCTTTTGTATTAAATTCGGATGCAATTTCTGTGTTTCATCGTCAATAAGAAGGTTCAAGGGATACAGTAAACATGAAGTGAAGCATCGGAAACTAAAACTGGACTCACAGCAGAGGTTCAAATCATAGAAAGTTAGAGTTTCAGTCCTCTAGTACTTAAGTCGGCATTGTGCCTTTTGTATTAAATTCGGATGCAATTTCTGTGTTTCTTCGTCAATAAGAAGGTCCAAGGGATACAGTAAACCTGAAGTTAAGCATTGGAAACTAAAAGTGGACTCACAGCAGAGGTTCAAATCATAGAAAGTTAGAGTTTCAGTATTCTTGTACGTAAGTCGGCATTGTGCCTTTTGTATTAAATTCGGATGCAATTTCTGTGTTTCACCGCCAATAAGAAGGTCCAAGGATACAGTAAACCTGAAGTGAAGCATCGGAAACTAAAACTGGACTCACAGCAGAGTTTCAATTCATAGAAAGTTAGAGTTTCAGTTCTCTTGTACTTAAGTCGTCATTGTGCCTTTTTTATTAAATTCGGATGCAATTTCTGATTTTCATCGTCAATAAGAAGGTCCAAGGGATACAGTAAACCTTAAGTGAAGCATCGGAAACTAAAACTGGACTTACAGCAGAGGTTCAAATCATAGAAAGTTAGAGTTTCAGTTCTCTTGTACTTAAGTCGTCATTGTGCCTTTTTTATTAAATTCGGATGCAATTTCTGTGTTTCATCGTCAATAAGAAGGTCCAAGGGATACAGTAAACCTGAAGTTAAGCATCGGAAACTGAAACTGGACTCTCAGGACGGGTTCAAATCATAGAAAGTAAGAGTATCAGTCCTCTTTTACTTAAGTCGGCATTGTGCCTTTTTTATTAAATTCGGTTGCCGTTTCTGTGTTTCATCGCCAATAAGAAGGTCAAAGCGATACAGTAAACCTGATGTATGGCATCGGAAACTAAAACCGGGCTCACAGGTGGGGTTCAAATCATAGAAAGTTAGAGTATCAGTCCTCTTGTACTGAAGTCGGCATTGTGCCTTTTTTATTAAATTCGGATGCAATATTTGTGTTTCGTCGTCAATAAGAAGGTCCAAGGGATACAGTAAACCTGAAGTTAAGCATCGTAACCTAAAACTGGACTCACAGGAGGGGTTCAAATCATAGAAAGTTAGAGTATCAGTCCTCTTGTACTTAAGTCGGCATTGTGCCTTTTGTATTAAATTCGGATGCAATTTCTGTGTTTCATCGTCAATAAGAGCGTCCAAGGGATACAGTTAACCTGAAGTGAAGCATCGGAAACTAAAAGTGGACTCACAGCAGAGGTTCAAATCATTGAAAGTTAGAGTCTCAGTCCTCTTGTACTTAAGTCGGCATTGTGCCTTTTGTATTAAATTCGGATGCAATTTCTGTGTTTCATCGTAAATAAGAAGGTCCAAGGGATACAGTAAACCTGAAGTGAAGCATCGGAAACTAAAACTGGACTCACAGGAGGGGTTCAAATCATAGAAAGTTAGAGTATCAGTCCACTAGTACTTTAGTCGGCATTGTGCCTCTTGTATTAAATTCGGATGCAATTTCTGTGTTTCATCGTCAATAAGAAGGTTCAAGGGATACAGTAAACATGAAGTGAAGCATCGGAAACTAAAACTGGACTCACAGCAGAGGTTCAAATCATAGAAAGTTAGAGTTTCAGTCCTCTAGTACTTAAGTCGGCATTGTGCCTTTTGTATTAAATTCGGATGCAATTTCTGTGTTTCTTCGTCAATAAGAAGGTCCAAGGGATACAGTAAACCTGAAGTTAAGCATTGGAAACTAAAAGTGGACTCACAGCAGAGGTTCAAATCATAGAAAGTTAGAGTTTCAGTCCTCTTGTACGTAAGTCGGCATTGTGCCTTTTGTATTAAATTCGGATGCAATTTCTGTGTTTCATCGCCAATAAGAAGGTCCAAGGATACAGTAAACCTGAAGTGAAGCATCGGAAACTAAAACTGGACTCACAGCAGAGTTTCAATTCATAGAAAGTTAGAGTTTCAGTTCTCTTGTACTTAAGTCGTCATTGTGCCTTTTTTATTAAATTCGGATGCAATTTCTGATTTTCATCGTCAATAAGAAGGTCCAAGGGATACAGTAAACCTTAAGTGAAGCATCGGAAACTAAAACTGGACTTACAGCAGAGGTTCAAATCATAGAAAGTTAGAGTTTCAGTTCTCTTGTTCTTAAGTCGGCATTGTGCCTTTTGTATTAAATTCGGATGCAATTTCTGTGTTTCATGGTCAAGAAGAAGGTCCAAGGGATACAGTAAACCTGAAGTTAAGCATCGGAAACTAAAACTGGACTCACAGCAGAGGTTCAAATCATAGAAAGTTAGAGTCTCAGTCCTCTTGTTTTTAAGTCGGCATTGTGCCTTTTGTATTAAATTCGGATGCAAATTCTGTGTTTCATCGTCAATAAGAAGGTCCAAGGGATACAGTAAACCTTAAGTGAAGCATCGGAAACTAAAACTGGACTCACAGCAGAGGTTCAAATCATAGAAAGTTAGAGTTTCAGTTCTCTTGTACTTAAGTCGGCATTGTGCCTTTTGTATTAAATTCGGATGCAATTTCTGAGTTTCATCGTCCATAAGAAAGTTCAAGGTATACAGTAAACCTGAAGTGAATCATCAGAAACTAAAACTGGACTCACAGCTGAGGATCAAATCATAGGAAATTAGAGTTTCAGTCCTCTTGTACTTAAGTCGGCATTGTGCCATTTGTATTAAATTCGGATGCAATTTCTGTGTTTCAAGGTCAATAGGAAGGTCCAAGGGATACAGTAACCCTGAAGTTAAGCATCGTAATCTAAAACTGGACTCACAGTAGGGGTTCAAATCATAGAAAGTTAGAGTATCAGTCCTCTTTTACTTAAGTCGGCATTGTGCCCTTTTTATTAAATTCGGATGCCGTTTCTGTGTTTCATCGTCAATAAGAAGGTCAAAGGGATACAGTAAACCTGATGTATGGCATCGGAAACTAGAACTGGACTCACAGGAGGGGTTCAAATCATAGAAAGTTAGAGTATCAGTCCTCTTGTACTTAAGTCGGCATTGTGCCTTTTGTATTAAATTCGGAAGCAATTTCTGTGTTTCATCGTCAATAAGAAGGTCCAAGGGATTCAGTAAACCTGAAGTTAAGCATAGGAATCTAAAACTGGACTCACAGGAGGGGTTCAAATCATAGAAAGTTAGAGTATCAGTCCTCTTGTACTTAAGTCGGCATTGTGCCTTTTTTGTTAAATTCGGATGCAATTTCTGTGTTTCATCGTCAATGAGAAGGTCCAAGGGATACAGTAAACCTGAAGTGAAGCATCAGAATCTAAAACTGGACTCACAGGAGAGGTTCAAATCATCGAAAGTTAGAGTATCAGTCGCCTTGTACTTAAGTCGGCATTGTGCCTTTTGTATTAAATTCGTATTCAATTACTGTGTTTCATCGTCAATTAGAAGGTCCAAGGGATACAGTAAACCTGAAGTGATGCATCGGAAACTAAAACTGGACTCACAGCAGAGGTTCAAATCATAGAAAGTTAGAGTATCAGTCCTCTTGTACTTAAGTCGGCATTGTGCCTTTTGTATTTAATTCGGATGCAATTTCTGTGTTTCATCGTCAATAAGAAGGTCCAAGGGATACAGTTAACCTGAAGTGAAGCATCGGAAACTAAAAGTGGACTCACAGCAGAGGTTCAAATCATTGAAAGTTAGAGTTTCAGTCCTCTTGTACTTAAGTCGGCATTGTGCCTTTTGTATTAAATTCGGATGCAATTTCTGTGTTTCATCGTCAATAAGAAGGTCCAAGGGATACAGTAAACCTGAAGTGAAGCATCGGAAACTAAAACTGGACTCACAGGAGGGGTTCAAATCATAGAAAGTTAGAGTATCAGTCCTCTAGTACTTTAGTCGGCATTGTGCCTTTTGTATTAAATTCGGATGTAATTTCTGTGTTTCATCGTCGATAAGAAGGTTCAAGGGATACAGTAAACATGAAGTGAAGCATCGGAAACTAAAACTGGACTCACAGCAGAGGTTGAAATCAAAGAAAGTTAGTGTTTCAGTCCTCTAGTACTTAAGTCGGCATTGTGCCTTTTGTATTAAATTCGGATGCAATTTCTGTGTTTATTCGTCTATACGAAGGTCCAAGGGATACAGTAAACCTGAAGTTAAGCATTGGAAACTAAAAGTGGACTCACAGCAGAGGTTCAAATCATAGAAAGTTAGAGTTTCAGTATTCTTGTACGTAAGTCGGCATTGTGCCTTTTGTATTAAATTCGGATGCAATTTCTGTGTTTCATCGCCAATAAGAAGGTCCAAGGATACAGTAAACCTGAAGTGAAGCATCGGAAACTAAAACTGGACTCACAGCAGAGTTTCAAATCATAGAAAGTTAGAGTTTCAGTTCTCTTGTACTTAAGTCGTCATTGTGCCTTTTTTATTAAATTCGGATGCAATTTCTGTGTTTCATCGTCAATAAGAAGGTCCAAGGGATACAGTAAACCTGAAGTTAAGCATCGGAAACTGAAACTGGACTCTCAGGACGGGTTCAAATCATAGAAAGTAAGAGTATCAGTCCTCTTTTACTTAAGTCGGCATTGTGCCTTTTTTATTAAATTCGGTTGCCGTTTCTGTGTTTCATCGCCAATAAGAAGGTCAAAGCGATACAGTAAACCTGATGTATGGCATCGGAAACTAAAACCGGGCTCACAGGTGGGGTTCAAATCATAGAAAGTTAGAGTATCAGTCCTCTTGTACTGAAGTCGGCATTGTGCCTTTTTTATTAAATATGGATGCAATATTTGTGTTTCGTCGTCAATAAGAAGGTCCAAGGGATACAGTAAACCTGAAGTTAAGCATCGTAACCTAAAACTGGACTCACAGGAGGGGTTCAAATCATAGAAAGTTAGAGTATCAGTCCTCTTGTACTTAAGTCGGCATTGTGCCTTTTGTATTAAATTCGGATGCAATTTCTGTGTTTCATCGTCAATAAGAGCGTCCAAGGGATACAGTTAACCTGAAGTGAAGCATCGGAAACTAAAAGTGGACTCACAGCAGAGGTTCAAATCATTGAAAGTTAGAGTCTCAGTCCTCTTGTACTTAAGTCGGCATTGTGCCTTTTGTATTAAATTCGGATGCAATTTCTGTGTTTCATCGTAAATAAGAAGGTCCAAGGGATACAGTAAACCTGAAGTGAAGCATCGGAAACTAAAACTGGACTCACAGGAGGGGTTCAAATCATAGAAAGTTAGAGTATCAGTCCACTAGTACTTTAGTCGGCATTGTGCCTTTTGTATTAAATTCGGATGCAATTTCTGTGTTTCATCGTCAATAAGAAGGTTCAAGGGATACAGTAAACATGAAGTGAAGCATCGGAAACTAAAACTGGACTCACAGCAGAGGTTCAAATCATAGAAAGTTAGAGTTTCAGTCCTCTAGTACTTAAGTCGGCATTGTGCCTTTTGTATTAAATTCGGATGCAATTTCTGTGTTTCTTCGTCAATAAGAAGGTCCAAGGGATACAGTAAACCTGAAGTTAAGCATTGGAAACTAAAAGTGGACTCACAGCAGAGGTTCAAATCATAGAAAGTTAGAGTTTCAGTATTCTTGTACGTAAGTCGGCATTGTGCCTTTTGTATTAAATTCGGATGCAATTTCTGTGTTTCACCGCCAATAAGAAGGTCCAAGGATACAGTAAACCTGAAGTTAAGCATCGTAATCTAAAACTGGACTCACAGGAGGGGTTCAAATCATAGAAAGTTAGAGTATCAGTCCTCTTTTACTTAAGTCGGCATTGTGCCTTTTTTATTAAATTCGGATGCCGTTTCTGTGTTTCATCGTCAATAAGAAGGTCAAAGGGATACAGTAAACCTGATGTATGGCATCGGAAACTAGAACTGGACTCACAGGAGGGGTTCAAATCATAGAAAGTTAGAGTATCAGTCCTCTTGTACTTAAGTCGGCTTTGTGCCTTTTGTATTAAATTCGGAAGCAATTTCTGTGTTTCATCGTCAATAAGAAGGTCCAAGGGATTCAGTAAACCTGAAGTTAAGCATCGGAATCTAAAACTGGACTCACAGGAGGGGTTCAAATCATAGAAATTTAGAGTATCAGTCCTCTTGTACTTAAGTCGGCATTGTGCCTTTTTTGTTAAATTCGGATGCAATTTCTGTGTTTCATCGTCAATAAGAAGGTCCAAGGGATACAGTAAACCTGAAGTGAAGCATCAGAATCTAAAACTGGACTCACAGGAGAGGTTCAAATCATCGAAAGTTAGAGTATCAGTCGCCTTGTACTTAAGTCGGCATTGTGCCTTTTGTATTAAATTCGGATTCAATTACTGTGTTTCATCGTCAATTAGAAGGTCCAAGGGATACAGTAAACCTGAAGTGATGCATCGGAAACTAAAACTGGACTCACAGCAGAGGTTCAAATCATAGAAAGTTAGAGTATCAGTCCTCTTGTACTTAAGTCGGCATTGTGCCTTTTGTATTTAATTCGGATGCAATTTCTGTGTTTCATCGTCAATAAGAAGGTCCAAGGGATACAGTTAACCTGAAGTGAAGCATCGGAAACTAAAAGTGGACTCACAGCAGAGGTTCAAATCATTGAAAGTTAGAGTTTCAGTCCTCTTGTACTTAAGTCGGCATTGTGCCTTTTGTATTAAATTCGGATGCAATTTCTGTGTTTCATCGTCAATAAGAAGGTCCAAGGGATACAGTAAACCTGAAGTGAAGCATCGGAAACTAAAACTGGACTCACAGGAGGGGTTCAAATCATAGAAAGTTAGAGTATCAGTCCTCTAGTACTTTAGTCGGCATTGTGCCTTTTGGATTAAATTCGGATGTAATTTCTGTGTTTCATCGTCGATAAGAAGGTTCAAGGGATACAGTAAACATGAAGTGAAGCATCGGAAACTAAAACTGGACTCACAGCAGAGGTTGAAATCATAGAAAGTTAGTGTTTCAGTCCTCTAGTACTTAAGTCGGCATTGTGCCTTTTGTATTAAATTCGGATGCAATTTCTGTGTTTATTCGTCTATAAGAAGGCCCAAGGGATACAGTAAACCTGAAGTTAAGCATTGGAAACTAAAAGTGGACTCACAGCAGAGGTTCAAATCATAGAAAGTTAGAGTTTCAGTATTCTTGTACGTAAGTCGGCATTGTGCCTTTTGTATTAAATTCGGATGCAATTTCTGTGTTTCATCGCCAATAAGAAGGTCCAAGGATACAGTAAACCTGAAGTGAAGCATCGGAAACTAAAACTGCACTCACAGCAGAGTTTCAAATCATAGAAAGTTAGAGTTTCAGTTCTCTTGTACTTAAGTCGTCATTGTGCCTTTTTTATTAAATTCGGATGCAATTTCTGTGTTTCATCGTCAATAAGAAGGTCCAAGGGATACAGTAAACCTGAAGTTAAGCATCGGAAACTGAAACTGGACTCTCAGGACGGGTTCAAATCATAGAAAGTAAGAGTATCAGTCCTCTTTTACTTAAGTCGGCATTGTGCCTTTTTTATTAAATTCGGTTGCCGTTTCTGTGTTTCATCGTCAATAAGAAGGTCAAAGCGATACAGTAAACCTGATGTATGGCATCGGAAACTAAAACCGGGCTCACAGGTGGGGTTCAAATCATAGAAAGTTAGAGTATCAGTCCTCTTGTACTGAAGTCGGCATTGTGCCTTTTTTATTAAATTCGGATGCAATATCTGTGTTTCGTCGTCAATAAGAAGGTCCAAGGGATACAGTAAACCTGAAGTTAAGCATCGTAACCTAAAACTGGACTCACAGGAGGGGTTCAAATCATAGAAAGTTAGAGTATCAGTCCTCTTGTACTGAAGTCGGCATTGTGACTTTTTTATTAAATTCGGATGCAATATCTGTGTTTCATCGTCAATAAGAAGGTCCAAGGGATGCAGTAAACCTGAAGTGATGCATCGGAAACTAAAACTGGACTCACACCAGAGGTTCAAATCATAGAAAGTTGGTGTATCAGTCCTCTTGTACTTAAGTCGGCATTGTGCCTTTTGTATTAAATTCGGATGCAATTTCTGTGTTTCATCGTCAATAAGAAGGTCCAAGGGATACAGTAAACCTGAAGTGAAGCATCGGAAACTAAAACTGGACTCACAGGAGGGGTTCAAATCATAGAAAGTTAGAGTATCAGTCCACTAGTACTTTAGTCGGCATTGTGCCTTTTGTATTAAATTCGGATGCAATTTCTGTGTTTCATCGTCAATAAGAAGGTTCAAGGGATACAGTAAACATGAAGTGAAGCATCGGAAACTAAAACTGGACTCACAGCAGAGGTTCAAATCATAGAAAGTTAGAGTTTCAGTCCTCTAGTACTTAAGTCGGCATTGTGCCTTTTGTATTAAATTCGGATGCAATTTCTGTGTTTCTTCGTCAATAAGAAGGTCCAAGGGATACAGTAAACCTGAAGTTAAGCATTGGAAACTAAAAGTGGACTCACAGCAGAGGTTCAAATCATAGAAAGTTAGAGTTTCAGTATTCTTGTACGTAAGTCGGCATTGTGCCTTTTGTATTAAATTCGGATGCAATTTCTGTGTTTCATCGCCAATAAGAAGGTCCAAGGATACGGTAAACCTGAAGTGAAGCATCGGAAACTAAAACTGGACTCACAGCAGAGTTTCAAATCATAGAAAGTTAGAGTTTCAGTTCTCTTGTACTTAAGTCGTCATTGTGCCTTTTTTATTAAATTCGGATGCAATTTCTGTGTTTCATCGTCAATGAGAAGGTCCAAGGGATACAGTAAACCTGAAGTTAAGCATCGGAAACTGAAACTGGACTCTCAGGAGGGGTTCAAATCATAGAAGGTTAGAGTATCAGTCCTCTTTTACTTAAGTCGGCATTGTGCCTTTTTTATTAAATTCGGTTGCCGTTTCTGTGTTTCATCGTCAATAAGAAGGTCAAAGGGATACAGTAAACCTGATGTATGGCATCGGAAACCAAATCCGGGCTCACAGGAGGGGTTCAAATCATAGAAAGTTAGAGTATCAGTCCTCTTGTACTGAAGTCGGCATTGTGACTTTTTTATTAAATTCGGATGCAATATCTGTGTTTCATCGTCAATAAGAAGGTCCAAGGGATACAGTAAACCTGAAGTTAAGCATCGTAATCTAAAACTGGACTCACAGGAGGGGTTCAAATCATAGAAAGTTAGAGTATCAGTCCTCTTGTACTTAAGTCGGCATTGTGCCTTTTGTATTAAATTCGGATGCAATTTCTGTGTTTCATCGTCAATAAGAGCGTCCAAGGGATACAGTAAACCTGAAGTGAAGCATCAGAATCTAAAATTGGACTCACAGGAGAGGTTCAAATGATAGAAAATTAGAGTATCAGTCGCCTTGTACTTAAGTCGGCATTGTGCCTTTTATATTTAATTCGGATGCAATTTCTACGTTTCATCGTCAATGAGAAGGTCCAAGGGGTACAGTAAAGTTGAAGTTAAGCATCGGAATCTATAACTGGACTCACAGGAGGGGTTCAAATCATAGAAAATTAGAGTATCAGACCTCTTGTACTTAAGTCGGCATTGTGCTTTTTTTTATTAAATTCGGATGCAATTTCTGTGTTTCATCGTCAATTAGAAGGTCCAAGGGATGCAGTAAACCTGAAGTGATGCATCGGAAACTAAAACTGGACTCACACCAGAGGTTCAAATCATAGAAAGTTGGAGTATCAGTCCTCTTGTACTTAAGTCGGCATTGTGAGTTTTGTATTAAATTCGGATGCAATTTCTGTGTTTCATCGTCAATAAGAAGGTCCAAGGGATACAGTAAACCTGAAGTGAAGCATCGGAAACTAAAACTGGACTCACAGGAGGGGTTCAAATCATAGAATGTTAGAGTATCAGTCCACTAGTACTTTAGTCGGCATTGTGCCTTTTGTATTAAATTCGGATGCAATTTCTGTGTTTCATCGTCAATAAGAAGGTTCAAGGGATACAGTAAACATGAAGTGAAGCATCGGAAACTAAAACTGGACTCACAGCAGAGGTTCAAATCATAGAAAGTTAGAGTTTCAGTCCTCTAGTACTTAAGTCGGCATTGTGCCTTTTGTATTAAATTCGGATGCAATTTCTGTGGTTCTTCGTCAATAAGAAGGTCCAAGGGATACAGTAAACCTGAAGTTAAGCATTGGAAACTAAAAGTGGACTCACAGCAGAGGTTCAAATCATAGAAAGTTAGAGTTTCAGTATTCTTGTACGTAAGTCGGCATTGTGCCTTTTGTATTAAATTCGGATGCAATTTCTGTGTTTCATCGCCAATAAGAAGGTCCAAGGATACAGTAAACCTGAAGTGAAGCATCGGAAACTAAAACTGGACTCACAGCAGAGTTTCAAATCATAGAAAGTTAGAGTTTCAGTTCTCTTGTACTTAAGTCGTCATTGTGCCTTTTTTATTAAATTCGGATGCAATTTCTGTGTTTCATCGTCAATAAGAAGGTCCAAGGGATACAGTAAACCTGAAGTTAAGCATCGGAAACTGAAACTGGACTCTCAGGAGGGGTTGAAATCATAGAAAGTTAGAGTATCAGTCCTCTTTTACTTAAGTCGGCATTGTGCCTTTTTTATTACATTCGGTTGCCGTTTCTGTGTTTCATCGTCAATAAGAAGGTCAAAGGGATACAATAAACCTGATGTATGGCATCGGAAACTAAAACCGGGCTCACAGGAGGGGTTCAAATCATAGAAAGTTAGAGTAACAGTCCTCTTGTACTGAAGTCGGCATTGTGACTTTTTTATTAAATTCGGATGCAATATCTGTGTTTCATCGTCAATAAGAAGGTCCAAGGGATACAGTAAACCTGAAGTTAAGCATCGTAATCTAAAACTGGACTCACAGGAGGGGTTCAAATCATAGAAAGTTAGAGTATCAGTCCTCTTGTACTTAAGTCGGCATTGTGCCTTTTGTATTAAATTCGGATGCAATTTCTGTGTTTCATCGTCAATAAGAGCGTCCAAGGGATACAGTAAACCTGAAGTGAAGCATCAGAATCTAAAATTGGACTCACAGGAGAGGTTCAAATGATAGAAAATTAGAGTATCAGTCGCCTTGTACTTAAGTCGGCATTGTGCCTTTTATATTTAATTCGGATGCAATTTCTACGTTTCATCGTCAATGAGAAGGTCCAAGGGGTACAGTAAAGTTGAAGTTAAGCATCGGAATCTATAACTGGACTCACAGGAGGGGTTCAAATCATAGAAAATTAGAGTATCAGACCTCTTGTACTTAAGTCGGCATTGTGCTTTTTTTTATTAAATTCGGATGCAATTTCTGTGTTTCATCGTCAATTAGAAGGTCCAAGGGATGCAGTAAACCTGAAGTGATGCATCGGAAACTAAAACTGGACTCACACCAGAGGTTCAAATCATAGAAAGTTGGAGTATCAGTCCTCTTGTACTTAAGTCGGCATTGTGCCTTTTGTATTAAATTCGGATGCAATTTCTGTGTTTCATCGTCAATAAGAAGGTCCAAGGGATACAGTAAACCTGAAGTGAAGCATCGGAAACTAAAACTGGACTCACAGGAGGGGTTCAAATCATAGAATGTTAGAGTATCAGTCCACTAGTACTTTAGTCGGCATTGTGCCTTTTGTATTAAATTCGGATGCAATTTCTGTGTTTCATCGTCAATAAGAAGGTTCAAGGGATACAGTAAACATGAAGTGAAGCATCGGAAACTAAAACTGGACTCACAGCAGAGGTTCAAATCATAGAAAGTTAGAGTTTCAGTCCTCTAGTACTTAAGTCGGCATTGTGCCTTTTGTATTAAATTCGGATGCAATTTCTGTGGTTCTTCGTCAATAAGAAGGTCCAAGGGATACAGTAAACCTGAAGTTAAGCATTGGAAACTAAAAGTGGACTCACAGCAGAGGTTCAAATCATAGAAAGTTAGAGTTTCAGTATTCTTGTACGTAAGTCGGCATTGTGCCTTTTGTATTAAATTCGGATGCAATTTCTGTGTTTCATCGCCAATAAGAAGGTCCAAGGATACAGTAAACCTGAAGTGAAGCATCGGAAACTAAAACTGGACTCACAGCAGAGTTTCAAATCATAGAAAGTTAGAGTTTCAGTTCTCTTGTACTTAAGTCGTCATTGTGCCTTTTTTATTAAATTCGGATGCAATTTCTGTGTTTCATCGTCAATAAGAAGGTCCAAGGGATACAGTAAACCTGAAGTTAAGCATCGGAAACTGAAACTGGACTCTCAGGAGGGGTTGAAATCATAGAAAGTTAGAGTATCAGTCCTCTTTTACTTAAGTCGGCATTGTGCCTTTTTTATTACATTCGGTTGCCGTTTCTGTGTTTCATCGTCAATAAGAAGGTCAAAGGGATACAGTAAACCTGATGTATGGCATCGGAAACTAAAACCGGGCTCACAGGAGGGGTTCAAATCATAGAAAGTTAGAGTAACAGTCCTCTTGTACTGAAGTCGGCATTGTGACTTTTTTATTAAATTCGGATGCAATATCTGTGTTTCATCGTCAATAAGAAGGTCCAAGGGATACAGTAAACCTGAAGTTAAGCATCGTAATCTAAAACTGGACTCACAGGAGGGGTTCAAATCATAGAAAGTTAGAGTATCAGTCCTCTTGTACTTAAGTCGGCATTGTGCCTTTTGTATTAAATTCGGATGCAATTTCTGTTTTTCATCGTCAATAAGAGCGTCCAAGGGATACAGTAAACCTGAAGTGAAGCATCAGAATCTAAAACTGGACTCACAGGAGAGGTTCAAATGATAGAAAATTAGAGTATCAGTCGCCTTGTACTTAAGTCGGCATTGTGCCTTTTATATTAAATTCGGATGCAATTTCTACGTTTCATCGTCAATGAGAAGGTCCAAGGGGTACAGTAAAGTTGAAGTTAAGCATCGGAATCTATAACTGGACTCACAGGAGGGGTTCAAATCATAGAAAATTAGAGTATCAGACCTCTTGTACTTAAGTCGGCATTGTGCTTTTTTTATTAAATTCGGATGCAATTTCTGTGTTTCATCGTCAATTAGAAGGTCCAAGGGATGCAGTAAACCTGAAGTGATGCATCGGAAACTAAAACTGGACTCACACCAGAGGTTCAAATCATAAAAAGTTGGAGTATCAGTCCTCTTGTACTTAAGTCGGCATTGTGCCTTTTGTATTTAATTCGGATGCAATTTCTGTGTTTCATCGTCAATAAGAAGGTCCAAGGGATACAGTAAACCTGAAGGGAAGCATCGGAAACTAAAAGTGGACTCACAGCAGAGGTTCAAATCATAGAAAGTTAGAGTTTCAGTCCTCTTGTACTTAAGTCGGCATTGTGCCTTTTGCATTAAATTCGGATAAAATTTCTGTGTTTCATAGTCAATAAGAAGGTCCAAGTTATACAGTAAACCTGAGGTGAAGCATCGGAAACTAAAACTGGACTCACAGCAGAGGTTCAATTCATAGAAAGTTAGAGTTTCAGTCCCATTGTACTTAAGTCGGCATTGTGCCTTTTGTATTAAATTCGGATGCAATTTCTGTGTTTCATTGTCAATAAGAAGGTCCAAGGGATTCAGTAAACCTGAAGTAAAGCATCGGAATATAAAACTGGACTCACAAGAGGGGTTCAAATCATAGAAAGTTAGAGTATCAGTCCTCTTGTACTTAAGTCGGCATTGTGCCTTTTTTATTAAATTCGGATGCAATTTCTGTGTTTCATCGTCAATAAGAAGGTCCAAGGGATGCAGTAAACCTGAAGTGAAGCATCAGAATCTAAAACTGGACTAACAGGAGAGGTTCAAATCATAGAAAGTTAGAGTATCAGTCGCCTTGTACTTAAGTCGGCATTGTGCCTTTTGTATTAAATTCGGATGCAATTACTGTGTTTCATCGTCAATTAGAAGGTCCAAGGGATACAGTAAACCTGAAGTTAAGCATCGGAAACTAAAACTGGACTCACAGCAGAGGTTCAAATCGTAGAAAGTTAGAGTATCAGTCCTCTTGTACTTAAGTCGGCATTGTGCCTTTTTTATTTAATTCGGATGCAATTTCTGTGTTTCATCGTCAATAAGAAGGTCCAAGGGATACAGTAAACCTGAAGTTAAGCATCGGAAACTAAAAGTGGACTCACAGCAGAGGTTCAAATCATAGAAAGTTAGAGTTTCAGTCCTCTTGTACGTAAGTCGGCATTGTGCCTTTTGTATTAGATTCGGATGCAATTTCTGTGTTTCATCGCCAATAAGAAGGTCCAAGGATACAGTAAACCCGAAGTGAAGCATCGGAAACTAAAACTGGACTCACTGCAGAGTTTCAAATCATAGAAAGTTAGAGTTTCAGTCCTCTTGTACATAAGTCGTCATTGTGCCTTTTTTATTAAATTCGGATGCCGTTTCTGTGTTTCATCGTCAATAAGAAGGTCAAAGGGACACAGTAAACCTGATGTATGGCATCGGAAATTAAACTGGACTCACAGCAGAGGTTCAAATCATAGGAAGTTGGTGAATCAGTCCTCTTGTACTTAAGTCGGCATTGTGCCTTTTGTATTTAATTAGGATGCCATTTCTGTGTTTCATCGTCAATAAAAAGGTCCAAGGGATACAGTAAACCTGAAGTGAAGCATCGGAAACTAAAAGTGGACTCACAGCAGAGGTACAAATCATAGAAAGTTAGAGTTTCAGTCCTCTTGTACTTAAGTCGGCATTGTGCCTTTTGTATTAAATTCGGATGCAATTTCTGTCTTTCATCGTCAATAAGAAGGTCCAAGGGATACAGTAAACCTGAAGTGAAGCATCGGAAACTAAAACTGGACTCACAGGAGGGGTTCAAATCATAGAAAGTTAGAGTATCAGTCCACTAGTACTTTAGTCGGCATTGTGCCTTTTGTATTAAATTCGGATGCAATTTCTGTGTTTCATCGTCAATAAGAAGGTTCAAGGGATACAGTAAACATGAAGTGAAGCATCGGAAACTAAAACTGGACTCACAGCAGAGGTTCAAATCATAGAAAGTTAGAGTTTCAGTCCTCTAGTACTTAAGTCGGCATTGTGCCTTTTGTATTAAATTCGGATGCAATTTCTGTGGTTCTTCGTCAATAAGAAGGTCCAAGGGATACAGTAAACCTGAAGTTAAGCATTGGAAACTAAAAGTGGACTCACAGCAGAGGTTCAAATCATAGAAAGTTAGAGTTTCAGTATTCTTGTACGTAAGTCGGCATTGTGCCTTTTGTATTAAATTCGGATGCAATTTCTGTGTTTCATCGCCAATAAGAAGGTCCAAGGATACAGTAAACCTGAAGTGAAGCATCGGAAACTAAAACTGGACTCAGAGCAGAGTTTCAAATCATAGAAAGTTAGAGTTTCAGTTCTCTTGTACTTAAGTCGTCATTGTGCCTTTTTTATTAAATTCGGATGCAATTTCTGTGTTTCATCGTCAATAAGAAGGTCCAAGGGATACAGTAAACCTGAAGTTAAGCATCGGAAACTGAAACTGGACTCTCAGGAGGGGTTCAAATCATAGAAAGTTAGAGTATCAGTCCTCTTTTACTTAAGTCGGCATTGTGCCTTTTTTATTAAATTCGGTTGCCGTTTCTGTGTTTCATCGTCAATAAGAAGGTCAAAGGGATACAGTAAACCTGATGTATGGCATCGGAAACTAAAACCGGGCTCACAGGAGGGATTCAAATCATAGAAAGTTAGAGTAACAGTCCTCTTGTACTGAAGTCGGCATTGTGACTTTTTTATTAAATTCGGATGCAATATCTGTGTTTCATCGTCAATAAGAAGGTCCAAGGGATACAGTAAAAATGAAGTTAAGCATCGTAATCTAAAACTGGACTTACAGGAGGGGTTCAAATCATAGAAAGTTAGAGTATCAGTCCTCTTGTACTTAAGTCGGCATTGTGCCTTTTGTATTAAATTCGGATGCAATTTCTGTTTTTCATCGTCAATAAGAGCGTCCAAGGGATACAGTAAACCTGAAGTGAAGCATCAGAATCTAAAACTGGACTCACAGGAGAGGTTCAAATGATAGAAAATTAGAGTATCAGTCGCCTTGTACTTAAGTCGGCATTGTGCCTTTTATATTAAATTCGGATGCAATTTCTACGTTTCATCGTCAATGAGAAGGTCCAAGGGGTACAGTAAAGTTGAAGTTAAGCATCGGAATCTATAACTGGACTCACAGGAGGGGTTCAAATCATAGAAAATTAGAGTATCAGACCTCTTGTACTTAAGTCGGCATTGTGCTTTTTTTATTAAATTCGGATGCAATTTCTGTGTTTCATCGTCAATTAGAAGGTCCAAGGGATGCAGTAAACCTGAAGTGATGCATCGGAAACTAAAACTGGACTCACACCAGAGGTTCAAATCATAAAAAGTTGGAGTATCAGTCCTCTTGTACTTAAGTCGGCATTGTGCCTTTTGTATTTAATTCGGATGCAATTTCTGTGTTTCATCGTCAATAAGAAGGTCCAAGGGATACAGTAAACCTGAAGTGAAGCATCGGAAACTAAAAGTGGACTCACAGCAGAGGTTCAAATCATAGAAAGTTAGAGTTTCAGTCCTCTTGTTCTTAAGTCGGCATTGTGCCTTTTGCATTAAATTCGGATAAAATTTCTGTGTTTCATAGTCAATAAGAAGGTCCAAGTTATACAGTAAACCTGAGGTGAAGCATCGGAAACTAAAACTGGACTCACAGCAGAGGTTCAATTCATAGAAAGTTAGAGTTTCAGTCCCATTGTACTTAAGTCGGCATTGTGCCTTTTGTATTAAATTCGGATGCAATTTCTGTGTTTCATTGTCAATAAGAAGGTCCAAGGGATTCAGTAAACCTGAAGTTAAGCATCGGAATATAAAACTGGACTCACAGGAGGGGTTCAAATCATAGAAAGTTAGAGTATCAGTCCTCTTGTACTTAAGTCGGCATTGTGCCTTTTTTATTAAATTCGGATGCAATTTCTGTGTTTCATCGTCAATAAGAAGGTCCAAGGGATGCAGTAAACCTGAAGTGAAGCATCAGAATCTAAAACTGGACTCACAGGAGAGGTTCAAATCATAGAAAGTTACAGTATCAGTCGCCTTGTACTTAAGTCGGCATTGTGCCTTTTGTATTAAATTCGGATGCAATTACTGTGTTTCATCGTCAATTAGAAGGTCCAAGGGATACAGTAAACCTGAAGTTAAGCATCGGAAACTAAAACTGGACTCACAGCAGAGGTTCAAATCGTAGAAAGTTAGAGTATCAGTCCTCTTGTACTTAAGTCGGCATTGTGCCTTTTTTATTTAATTCGGATGCAATTTCTGTGTTTCATCGTCAATAAGAAGGTCCAAGGGATACAGTAAACCTGAAGTTAAGCATCGGAAACTAAAAGTGGACTCACAGCAGAGGTTCAAATCATAGAAAGTTAGAGTTTCAGTCCTCTTGTACGTAAGTCGGCATTGTGCCTTTTGTATTAAATTCGGATGCAATTTCTGTGTTTCATCGCCAATAAGAAGGTCCAAGGATACAGTAAACCCGAAGTGAAGCATCGGAAACTAAAACTGGACTCACTGCAGAGTTTCAAATCATAGAAAGTTAGAGTTTCAGTCCTCTTGTACATAAGTCGTCATTGTGCCTTTTTTATTAAATTCGGATGCCGTTTCTGTGTTTCATCGTCAATAAGAAGGTCAAAGGGACACAGTAAACCTGATGTATGGCATCGGAAACTAAAACTGGACTCACAGCAGAGGTTCAAATCATAGGAAGTTGGAGAATCAGTCCTCTTGTACTTAAGTCGGCATTGTGCCTTTTGTATTTAATTAGGATGCAATTTCTGTGTTTCATCGTCAATAAGAAGGTCCAAGGGATACAGTAAACCTGAAGTGAAGCATCGGAAACTAAAAGTGGACTCACAGCAGAGGTACAAATCATAGAAAGTTAGAGTTTCAGTCCTCTTGTACTTAAGTCGGCATTGTGCCTTTTGTATTAAATTCGGATGCAATTTCTGTCTTTCATCGTCAATAAGAAGGTCCAAGGGATACAGTAAACCTGAAGTGAAGCATCGGAAACTAAAAGTGGACTCACAGCAGAGGTTCAAATCATAGAAAGTTAGAGTTTCAGTCCTCTTGTACTTAAGCCGGCATTGTGCCTTTTGCATTAAATTCGGATGAAATTTCTGTGTTTCATCGTCAATAAGAAGGTCCAAGGGATACAGTAAACCTGATGTGAAACATCGGTAACTAAAACTGGACTCACAGCAGAGGTTCAAATCATAGAAAGTTAGAGTTTCAGTCCTCTTGTACGTAAGTCGGCATTGTGCCTTTTGTATTAAATTGGGATGCAATTTCTGTGTTTTATCGTCAATAAGAAGGTCCAAGGATACAGTAAACCTGAAGTGAAGCATCGGAAACTAAAACTGGACTCACAGCAGAGATTCAAATAATAAAAAGTTAGAGTTTCAGTCCTCTTGTACTTAAGTCGTCATTGTGCCTTTTTTATTATATTCGGATGCAATTTCTGTGTTTCATCGTCAATAAGAAGGTCCAAGGGATACAGTAAACCTGAAGTGAAGGATCGGAAACTAAAACTGGACTTACAGCAGAGGTTCAAATCATAGAAAGTTAAAGTTTCAGTCCTCTTGTACGTAAGTCGGCATTGTGCCTTTTGTATGAAATTCGAATGCGATTTCTGTGTTTCATCGTCAAGAACAGGGTTCAAGGGATACAGTAAACCTGAAGTGAAGCATCGGAATCTAAAACTGGACTCACAGGAGATGTTCAAATCATAGGAAGTTAGAGTATCAGTCCTCTTGTACTTAAGTCTGCATTGTGCCTTTTGTGTTAAATTCGGATGCAATTTCTGTGTTTCATCGTCAATGAGAAGGTCCAAGGGATACAGTAAACCTGAAGTTAAGCATCGGAATCTAAAACTGGACTCACGGGAGGGGTTCAAATCACAGAAAGTTAGAGTATCAGTCCTCTTGTACTTCAGTCGGCATTGTGCCTTTTTTATTAAATTCGTATGCAATTTCTGTGTTTCATCGTCAATAAGAAGGTCCAAGGGATACAGTAATCCTGAAGTTAAGCATCGGAATCGAAAACTGGACTCACAGGAGTGGTTGATATCATAGAAAGTTAGAGTATCAGTCCTCTTGTACTTAAGTCGGCATTGTGCCTTTTGTATTACATTCGGACGCAATTTCTGTGTTTCATCGTCAATAAGAAGATCCATGGGATACAGTAAACCTGAAGTGAAGCATCGGAAACTAAAACTGGACTCATAGCAGAGGTTCAAATCATAGAAAGATAGTGTTTCAGTCCTCTTGTACTTAAGTCGGCATTGTGCCATTTGTATTAAATTCGGATGCAATTTCTGTGTTTCATCGTCAATAAGAAGGTCCAAGGGATACAGTAAACCAGAAGTTAAGCATCGTAATCTAAAACTGGACTCACAGGAGTGGTTAAATCATAGAAAGTTAGAGTATGAGTCCTCTTGTACTTAAGTCGGCATTATGCCTTCTAAA
The DNA here is from genome assembly GCF_021461395.2 of Schistocerca americana. Taxonomy (NCBI): domain Eukaryota; kingdom Metazoa; phylum Arthropoda; class Insecta; order Orthoptera; family Acrididae; genus Schistocerca; species Schistocerca americana. Next base: position 31,291 of record NW_025725063.1, read on the forward strand.
TTAAATTCGGATGCAATTTCTGTGTTTCATCGTCAATAAGAAGGTCCAAGGGATACAGTAAACCTGAAGTGAAGCATCGGAAACTAAAACTGGACTCACAGCAGAGGTTCATATCATTGAAAGTTAGAGTTTTAGTCCTCTTGTACTGAAGTCATCATTGAGCCTTTTGTATTAAATTCGGATGCAAATTTCTGTGTTTCATCGTCAATAAGAAGGTCCAAGGGATACAGTAAACCTGAAGTGAAGCATCGGAAACTAAAACTGGACTCACAGCAGAGGTTCAAATCATAGAAAGTTAGAGTTTCAGTCCTCTTGTACGTAAGTCAGCATTGTGCCTTTTGTATTAAATTCGGATGCAAGTTCTGTGTTTCATCGTCAATAAGAAGGTCCAAGGGATACAGTAAACCTGATGTGAAGCATCGGAAACTAAAACTGGACTCACAGCAGAGGTTCAAATCATAGAAAGTTAGAGTTTCAGTCGCATTGTACTTAAGTTGGCATTGTGCTTTTTGTATTAAATTTTGATGCAATTTCTGTGTTTCATCGTCAATAAGGGGGTCCAAGGGATACAGTAAACCCGAGGTGAAGCATCGGAATCTAAAACTGGACTCACAGGAGAGGTTCAAATCATAGAAAGTTAGAGTATCAGTCCTCTTGTACTTAAGTCGGCATTGTGCCTTTTGTATTACTTTCGGATGCAATTTCTGCGTTTCATCGTCAATAAGAAGGTCCAAGGGATTCAGTAAACCTGAAGTTAAGCATCGGAATCTAAAACTGGACTCACAGGAGGGGTTCAAATCATAGAAAGTCAGAGTATCAGTCCTCTTGTACGTAAGTCGGCATTGTGCCTTTTGTATTAAATTCCGATGCAATTTCTGTGTTTCATCGTCAATAAGAAGGTCCAAGGGATACAGTTAACCTAAAGTTAAGCATCGGAATCCAAAACTGGACTCACAGGAGGGGTTCAAATCATAGATAATTAGAGTATCAGTCCTCTTGTACTGAAGTCGGTATTGTGCCTTTTGTATTAAATTCGGATGCAATTACTGAGTTTCAACGTCAATAAGAGGGTCCAAGGGATAAAGTAAACCTGAAGTGAAGCATCAGAATCTAAAACTGGACTCACAGGAGAGGTTCAAATCATAGAAAGTTAGTGTGTCAGTCGCCTTGTACTGAAGTCGGCGTTGTGCCTTTTGTATTAATTTCGGATGCAATTTCTGTGTTTCATCGTCAATAAGAAGGTCCAAGGGATACAGTAAAGTTGAAGTTAAGCAGTCAAATCTATAAATGGCCTCACAGGAGGGGTTCAAATCATAGAAAATTAGAGTATCAGACCTCTTGTACTTAAGTCGGCATTGTGCCTTTTTTATTAAATTCGGATGCTATTTCTGTGTTTCATCGTCAATTAGTGGGTCCAAGACATACAGTAAACCTGGAGTTATGCATCGGAAACTAAAACTGGACTCACAGCAGAGGTTCAAATCATAGAATGTTGGAGTATCAGTCCACTAGTACTTTAGTCGGCATTGTGCCTTTTGTATTAAATTCGGATGCAATTTCTGTGTTTCATCGTCAATAAGAAGGTTCAAGGGATACAGTAAACATGAAGTGAAGCATCGGAAACTAAAACTGGACTCACAGCAGAGGTTCAAATCATAGAAAGTTAGAATTTCAGTCCTCTAGTACTTAAGTCGGCATTGTGCCTTTTGTATTAAATTCGGATGCAATTTCTGTGTTTCTTCGTCAATAAGAAGGTCCAAGGGATACAGTAAACCTGAAGTTAAGCATTGGAAACTAAAAGTGGACTCACAGCAGAGGTTCAAATCATAGAAAGTTAGAGTTTCAGTATTCTTGTACGTAAGTCGGCATTGTGCCTTTTGTATTAAATTCGGATGCAATTTCTGTGTTTCATCGCCAATAAGAAGGTCCAAGGACACAGTAAACCCGAAGTGAAGCATCGGAAACTAAAACTGGACTCACAGCAGAGTTTCAAATCATAGCAAGTTAGAGTTTCAGTTCTCTTGTACTTAAGTCGTCATTGTGCCTTTTTTATTAAATTCGGATGCAATTTCTGTGTTTCATCGTCAATAAGAAGGTCCAAGGGATACAGTAAACCTGAAGTTAAGCATCGGAAACTGAAACTGGACTCTCAGGAGGGGTTCAAATCATAGAAAGTTAGAGTATCAGTCCTCTTTTACTTAAGTCGGCATTGTGCCTTTTTTATTAAATTCGGTTGCCGTTTCTGTGTTTCATCGTCAATAAGAAGGTCAAAGGGATACAGTAAACCTGATGTATGGCATCGGAAACTAAAACCGGGCTCACAGGAGGGGTTCAAATCATAGAGAGTTAGAGTATCAGTCCTCTTGTACTGAAGTCGGCATTGTGCCTTTTTTATTAAATTCGGATGCAATATCTGTGTTTCATCGTCAATAAGAAGGTCCAAGGGATACAGTAAACCTGAAGTGAAGCATCGGAAACTAAAAGTGGACTCACAGCAGAGGTACAAATCATAGAAAGTTAGAGTTTCAGTCCTCTTGTACTTAAGTCGGCATTGTGCCTTTTGTATTAAATTCGGATGCAATTTCTGTCTTTCATCGTCAATAAGAAGGTCCAAGGGATACAGTAAACCTGAAGTGAAGCATCGGAAACTAAAAGTGGACTCACAGCAGAGGTTCAAATCATAGAAAGTTAGAGTTTCAGTCCTCTTGTACTTAAGCCGGCATTGTGCCTTTTGCATTAAATTCGGATGAAATTTCTGTGTTTCATCGTCAATAAGAAGGTCCAAGGGATACAGTAAACCTGATGTGAAACATCGGTAACTAAAACTGGACTCACAGCAGAGGTTCAAATCATAGAAAGTTAGAGTTTCAGTCCTCTTGTACGTAAGTCGGCATTGTGCCTTTTGTATTAAATTCGGATGCAATTTCTGTGTTTTATCGTCAATAAGAAGGTCCAAGGATACAGTAAACCTGAAGTGAAGCATCGGAAACTAAAACTGGACTCACAGCAGAGTTTCAAATCATAAAAAGTTAGAGTTTCAGTCCTCTTGTACTTAAGTCGTCATTGTGCCTTTTTTATTATATTCGGATGCAATTTCTGTGTTTCATCGTCAATAAGAAGGTCCAAGGGATACAGTAAACCTGAAGTGAAGGATCGGAAACTAAAACTGGACTTACAGCAGAGGTTCAAATCATAGAAAGTTAAAGTTTCAGTCCTCTTGTACGTAAGTCGGCATTGTGCCTTTTGTATTAAATTCGAATGCGATTTCTGTGTTTCATCGTCAATAACAGGGTTCAAGGGATACAGTAAACCTGAAGTGAATCATCGGAATCTAAAACTGGACTCACAGGAGATGTTCAAATCATAGGAAGTTAGAGTATCAGTCCTCTTGTACTTAAGTCTGCATTGTGCCTTTTGTGTTAAATTCGGATGCAATTTCTGTGTTTCATCGTCAATGAGAAGGTCCAAGGGATACAGTAAACCTGAAGTTAAGCATCGGAATCTAAAACTGGACTCACGGGAGGGGTTCAAATCACAGAAAGTTAGAGTATCAGTCCTCTTGTACTTCAGTCGGCATTGTGCCTTTTTTATTAAATTCGTATGCAATTTCTGTGTTTCATCGTCAATAAGAAGGTCCAAGGGATACAGTAATCCTGAAGTTAAGCATCGGAATCGAAAACTGGACTCACAGGAGTGGTTGATATCATAGAAAGTTAGAGTATCAGTCCTCTTGTACTTAAGTCGGCATTGTGCCTTTTGTATTACATTCGGACGCAATTTCTGTGTTTCATCGTCAATAAGAAGATCCATGGGATACAGTAAACCTGAAGTGAAGCATCGGAAACTAAAACTGGACTCATAGCAGAGGTTCAAATCATAGAAAAATAGTGTTTCAGTCCTCTTGTACTTAAGTCGGCATTGTGCCATTTGTATTAAATTCGGATGCAATTTCTGTGTTTCATCGTCAATAAGAAGGTCCAAGGGATACAGTAAACCAGAAGTTAAGCATCGTAATCTAAAACTGGACTCACAGGAGTGGTTAAATCATAGAAAGTTAGAGTATGAGTCCTCTTGTACTTAAGTCGGCATTATGCCTTCTAAATTAAATTCGGATGCAATTTCTGTGTTTCATCGTCAATAAGAAGGTCCAAGGGATACAGTAAACCTGAAGTGAAGCATCGGAAACTAAAACTGGACTCACAGCAGAGGTTCATATCATTGAAAGTTAGAGTTTTAGTCCTCTTGTACTGAAGTCATCATTGAGCCTTTTGTATTAAATTCGGATGCAAATTTCTGTGTTTCATCGTCAATAAGAAGGTCCAAGGGATACAGTAAACCTGAAGTGAAGCATCGGAAACTAAAACTGGACTCACAGCAGAGGTTCAAATCCTAGAAAGTTAGAGTTTCAGTCCTCTTGTACGTAAGTCAGCATTGTGCCTTTTGTATTAAATTCGGATGCAATTTCTGTGTTTCATCGTCAATAAGAAGGTCCAAGGGATACAGTAAACCTGATGTGAAGCATCGGAAACTAAAACTGGACTCACAGCAGAGGTTCAAATCATAGAAAGTTAGAGTTTCAGTCGCATTGTACTTAAGTCGGCATTGTGCTTTTTGTATTAAATTCGGATGCAATTTCTGTGTTTCATCGTCAATAAGGGGGTCCAAGGGATACAGTAAACCCGAGGTGAAGCATCGGAATCTAAAACTGGACTCACAGGAGAGGTTCAAATCATAGAAAGTTAGAGTATCAGTCCTCTTGTACTTAAGTCGGCATTGTGCCTTTTGTATTACTTTCGGATGCAATTTCTGCGTTTCATCGTCAATAAGAAGGTCCAAGGGATTCAGTAAACCTGAAGTTAAGCATCGGAATCTAAAACTGGACTCACAGGAGGGGTTCAAATCATAGAAAGTTAGAGTATCAGTCCTCTTGTACGTAAGTCGGCATTGTGCCTTTTGTATTAAATTCCGATGCAATTTCTGTGTTTCATCGTCAATAAGAAGGTCCAAGGGATACAGGTAACCTAAAGTTAAGCATCGGAATCCAAAACTGGACTCACAGGAGGGGTTCAAATCATAGATAGTTAGAGTATCAGTCCTCTTGTACTGAAGTCGGTATTGTGCCTTTTGTATTAAATTCGGATGCAATTACTGAGTTTCAACGTCAATAAGAGGGTCCAAGGGATAAAGTAAACCTGAAGTGAAGCATCAGAATCTAAAACTGGACTCACAGGAGAGGTTCCAATCATAGAAAGTTAGTGTGTCAGTCGCCTTGTACTGAAGTCGGCGTTGTGCCTTTTGTATTAATTTCGGATGCAATTTCTGTGTTTCATCGTCAATAAGAAGGTCCAAGGGATACAGTAAAGTTGAAGTTAAGCATCGAAATCTATAAATGGCCTCACAGGAGGGGTTCAAATCATAGAAAATTAGAGTATCAGACCTCTTGTACTTAAGTCGGCATTGTGCCTTTTTTATTAAATTCGGATGCTATTTCTGTGTTTCATCGTCAATTAGTAGGTCCAAGGCATACAGTAAACCTGGAGTTATGCATCGGAAACTAAAACTGGACTCACAGCAGAGGTTCAAATCATAGAATGTTGGAGTATCAGTCCACTAGTACTTTAGTCGGCATTGTGCCTTTTGTATTAAATTCGGATGCAATTTCTGTGTTTCATCGTCAATAAGAAGGTCCAAGGGATACAGTAAACATGAAGTGAAGCATCGGAAACTAAAACTGGACTCACAGCAGAGGTTCAAATCATAGAAAGTTAGAATTTCAGTCCTCTAGTACTTAAGTCGGCATTGTGCCTTTTGTATTAAATTCGGATGCAATTTCTGTGTTTCTTCGTCAATAAGAAGGTCCAAGGGATACAGTAAACCTGAAGTTAAGCATTGGAAACTAAAAGTGGACTCACAGCAGAGGTTCAAATCATAGAAAGTTAGAGTTTCAGTATTCTTGTACGTAAGTTGGCATTGTGCCTTTTGTATTAAATTCGGATGCAATTTCTGTGTTTCATCGCCAATAAGAAGGTCCAAGGACACAGTAAACCCGAAGTGAAGCATCGGAAACTAAAACTGGACTCACAGCAGAGTTTCAAATCATAGCAAGTTAGAGTTTCAGTTCTCTTGTACTTAAGTCGTCATTGTGCCTTTTGTATTAATTTCGGATGCAATTTCTGTGTTTCATCGTCAATAAGAAGGTCCAAGGGATACAGTAAAGTTGAAGGTAAGCATCGAAATTTATAAATGGCCTCACAGGAGGGGTTCAAATCATAGAAAATTAGAGTATCAGACCTCTTGTACTTAAGTCGGCATTGTGCCTTTTTTATTAAATTCGGATGCTATTTCTGTGTTTCATCGTCAATTAGTAGGTCCAAGGCATACAGTAAACCTGGAGTTATGCATCGGAAACTAAAACTGGACTCACAGCAGAGGTTCAAATCATAGAATGTTGGAGTATCAGTCCACTAGTACTTTAGTCGGCATTGTGCCTTTTGTATTAAATTCGGATGCAATTTCTGTGTTTCATCGTTAATAAGAAGGTTCAAGGGATACAGTAAACATGAAGTGAAGCATCGGAAACTAAAACTGGACTCACAGCAGAGGTTCAAATCATAGAAAGTTAGAATTTCAGTCCTCTAGTACTTAAGTCGGGATTGTGCCTTTTGTATTAAATTCGGATGCTATTTCTGTGTTTCTTCGTCAATAAGAAGGTCCAAGGGATACAGTAAACCTGAAGTTAAGCATTGGAAACTAAAAGTGGACTCACAGCAGAGGTTCAAATCATAGAAAGTTAGAGTTTCAGTATTCTTGTACGTAAGTCGGCATTGTGCCTTTTGTATTAAATTCGGATGCAATTTCTGTGTTTCATCGCCAATAAGAAGGTCCAAGGACACAGTAAACCCGAAGTGAAGCATCGGAAACTAAAACTGGACTCACAGCAGAGTTTCAAATCATAGCAAGTTAGAGTTTCAGTTCTCTTGTACTTAAGTCGTCATTGTGCCTTTTTTATTAAATTCGGATGCAATTTCTGTGTTTCATCGTCAATAAGAAGGTCCAAGGGATACAGTAAACCTGAAGTTAAGCATCGGAAACTGAAACTGGACTCTCAGGAGGGGTTCAAATCATAGAAAGTTAGAGTATCAGTCCTCTTTTACTTAAGTCGGCATTGTGCCTTTTTTATTAAATTCGGTTGCCGTTTCTGTGTTTCATCGTCAATAAGAAGGTCAAAGGGATACAGTAAACCTGATGTATGGCATCGGAAACTAAAACCGGGCTCACAGGAGGGGTTCAAATCATAGAGAGTTAGAGTATCAGTCCTCTTGTACTGAAGTCGGCATTGTGCCTTTTTTATTAAATTCGGATGCAATATCTGTGTTTCATCGTCAATAAGAAGGTCCAAGGGATACAGTAAACCTGAAGTTAAGCATCGTAATCTAAAACTGGACTCACAGGAGGGGTTCAAATGATAGAAAGTTAGAGTATCAGTCCTCTTGTACTTAAGTCGGCATTGTGCCTTTTGTATTAAATTCGGATGCAATTTCTGTGTTTCATCGTCAATAAGAGCGTCCAAGGGATACAGTAAACCTGAAGTGAAGCATCAGAAACTAAAACTGGACTCACAGGAGAGGTTCAAATGATAGAAAATTAGAGTATCAGTCGCCTTGTACTTAAGTCGGCATTGTGCCTTTTATATTAAATTCGGATGCAATTTCAACGTTTTATCGTCAATGAGAAGGTCCAAGGGGTACAGTAAAGTTGAAGTTAAGCATCGGAATCTATAACTGGACTCACAGGAGGGGTTCAAATCATAGAAAATTAGAGTATCAGACCTCTTGTACTTAAGTCGGCATTGTGCCTTTTTTATTAAATTCGGATGCAATTTCTGTGTTTCATCGTCAATTAGAAGGTCCAAGGGATGCAGTAAACCTGAAGTGATGCATCGGAAACTAAAACTGGACTCACACCAGAGGTTCAAATCATAGAAAGTTGGAGTATCAGTCCTCTTGTACTTAAGTCGGCATTGTGCCTTTTGTATTTAATTCGGATGCAATTTCTGTGTTTCATCGTCAATAAGAAGGTCCAAGGGATACAGTAAACCTGAAGTGAAGCATCGGAAACTAAAAGTGGACTCACAGCAGAGGTTCAAATCATAGAAAGTTAGAGTTTCAGTCCTCTTGTACTTAAGTCGGCATTGTGCCTTTTGCATTAAATTCGGATAAAATTTCTGTGTTTCATAGTCAATAAGAAGGTCAAAGTTATACAGTAAACCTGAGGTGAAGCATCGGAAACTAAAACTGGACTCACAGCAGAGGTTCAATTCATAGAAAGTTAGAGTTTCAGTCCCATTGTACTTAAGTCGGCATTGTGCCTTTTGTATTAAATTCGGATGCAATTTCTGTGTTTCATTGTCAATAAGAAGGTCCAAGGGATTCAGTAAACCTGAAGTTAAGCATCGGAATCTAAAACTGGACTCACAGGAGGGGTTCAAATCATAGAAAGTTAGAGTATCAGTCCTCTTGCACTTAAGTCGGCATTGTGCCTTTTTTACTAAATTCGGATGCAATTTCTGTGTTTCATCGTCAATAAGAAGGTCCAAGGGATGCAGTAAACCTGAAGTGAAGCATCAGAATCTAAAACTGGACTCACAGGAGAGGTTCAAATCATAGAAAGTTAGAGTATCAGTCGCCTTGTACTTAAGTCGGCATTGTGCCTTTTGTATTAAATTCGGATGCAATTACTGTGTTTCATCGTCAAATAGAAGGTCCAAGGGATACAGTAAACCTGAAGTTAAGCATCGGAAACTAAAACTGGACTCACAGCAGAGGTACAAATCATAGAAAGTTAGAGTTTCAGTCCTCTTGTACTTAAGTCGGCATTGTGCCTTTTGTATTAAATTCGGATGCAATTTCTGTCTTTCATCGTCAATAAGAAGGTCCAAGGGATACAGCAAACCTGAAGTGAAGCATCGGAAACTAAAAGTGGACTCACAGCAGAGGTTCAAATCATAGAACGTTAGAGTTTCAGTCCTCTTGTACGTAAGTCGGCATTGTGCCTTTTGTTTTAAATTCGGATGCAATTTCTGTGTTTCATCGCCAATAAGAAGGTCCAAGGATACAGTAAACCCGAAGTGAAGCATCGGAAACTAAAACTGGACTCACTGCAGAGTTTCAAATCATAGAAAGTTAGAGTTTCAGTCCTCTTGTACATAAGTCGTCATTGTGCCTTTTTTATTAAATTCGGATGCCGTTTCTGTGTTTCATCGTCAATAAGAAGGTCAAAGGGACACAGTAAACCTGATGTATGGCATCGGAAACTAAAACTGGACTCACAGCAGAGGTTCAAATCATAGGAAGTTGGAGAATCAGTCCTCTTGTACTTAAGTCGGCATTGTGCCTTTTGTATTTAATTCGGATGCAATTTCTGTGTTTCATCGTCAATAAGAAGGTCCAAGAGATACAGTAAACCTGAAGTGAAGCATCGGAAACTAAAAGTGGACTCACAGCAGAGGTACAAATCATAGAAAATTAGAGTTTCAGTCCTCTTGTACTTAAGTCGGCATTGTGCCTTTTGTATTAAATTCGGATGCAATTTCTGTCTTTCATCGTCAATAAGAAGGTCCAAGGTATACAGTAAACCTGAAGTGAAGTATCGGAAACTAAAAGTGGACTCACAGCAGAGGTTCAAATCATAGAAAGTTAGAGTTTCAGTCCTCTTGTACTTAAGCCGGCATTGTGCCTTTTGCATTAAATTCGGATGAAATTTCTGTGTTTCATCGTCAATAAGAAGGTCCAAGGGATACAGTAAACCTGCAGTGAAACATCGGTAACTAAAACTGGACTCACAGCAGAGGTTCAAATCATAGAAAGTTAGAGTATCAGTCCTCTAGTACTTTAGTCGGCATTGTGCCTTTTGTATTAAATTCGGATGCAAATTTCTGTGTTTCATCGTCAATAAGAAGGTCCAAGGGATACAGTAAACCTGAGGTGAAGCATCGGAAACTAAAACTAAACTCACAGCAGAGGTTCAAATCATAGAAAGTTAGAGTTTCAGTCCTCTTGTACGTAAGTCGGCATTGTGCCTTTTGTATTAAATTCGGATGCAATTTCTGTGTTTCATCGCCAATAAGAAGGTCCAAGGATACAGTAAACCTGAAGTGAAGCATCGGAAACTAAAACTGGACTCACAGCAGAGTTTCAAATCATAGAAAGTTAGAGTTTCAGTCCTCTTGTACTTAAGTCGTCATTGTGCCTTTTTTATTAAATTCGGATGCAATTTCTGTGTTTCATCGTCAATAAGAAGGTCCAAGGGATATAGTAAACCTTAAGTGATGCATCGGAAACTAAAACTGGACTTACAGCAGAGGTTCAAATCATAGAAAGTTAGAGTTTCAGTCTTCTTGTACGTAAGTCGGCATTGTGCCTTTTGTATTAAATTCGGATGCAATTTCTGTGTTTCATCGTCAATAAGAAGGTCCAAGGATACAGTAAACCTGAAGTGAAGCATCGGAAACTAAAACTGGACTCACAGCAGAGGTTCAAATCATAGAAAGTTAGAGTTTCAGTCCTCTTGTACGTAAGTCGGCATTGTGCCTTTTGTATTAAATTCGGATGCAATTTCTGTGTTTTATCGTCAATAAGAAGGTCCAAGGATACAGTAAACCTGAAGTGAAGCATCGGAAACTAAAACTGGACTCACAGCAGAGTTTCAAATCATAAAAAGTAAGAGTTTCAGTCCTCTTGTACTTAAGTCGTCATTGTGCCTTTTTTATTATATTCGGATGCAATTTCTGTGTTTCATCGTCAATAAGAAGGTCCAAGGGATACAGTAAACCTGAAGTGAAGGATCGGAAACTAAAACTGGACTTACAGCAGAGGTTCAAATCATAGAAAGTTAAAGTTTCAGTCCTCTTGTACGTAAGTCGGCATTGTGCCTTTTGTATTAAATTCGAATGCGATTTCTGTGTTTCATCGTCAATAAGAGGGTTCAAGGGATACAGTAAACCTGAAGTGAAGCATCGGAATCTAAAACTGGACTCACAGGAGAGGTTCAAATCATAGGAAATTAGAGTATCAGTCCTTTTGTACTTAAGTCTGCATTGTGCCTTTTGTGTTAAATTCGGATGCAATTTCTGTGTTTCATCGTCAATGAGAAGGTCCAAGGGATACAGTAAACCTGAAGTTAAGCTTTGGAATCTAAATCTGGACTCACGGGAGGGGTTCAAATCACAGAAAGTTAGAGTATCAGTCCTCTTGTACTTCAGTCGGCATTGTGCCTTTTTTATTCAATTCGTATGCAATTTCTGTGTTTCATCGTCAATAAGAAGGTCCAAGGGATACAGTAATCCTGAAGTTAAGCATCGGAATCGAAAACTGGACTCACAGGAGTGGTTGAAATCATAGAAAGTTAGAGTATCAGTCCTCTTGTACTTAAGTCGGCATTGTGCCTTTTGTATTACATTCGGACGCAATTTCTGTGTTTCATCGTCAATAAGAAGATCCATGGGATACAGTAAACCTGAAGTGAAGCATCGGAAACTAAAACTGGACTCATAGCAGAGGTTCAAATCATAGAAAGATAGTGTTTCAGTCCTCTTGTACTTAAGTCGACATTGTGCCATTTGTATTAAATTCGGATGCAATTTCTGTGTTTCATCGTCAATAAGAAGGTCCAAGGGATACAGTAAACCAGAAGTTAAGCATCGTAATTAAAAACTGGACTCACAGGAGGGGTTAAATCATAGAAAGTTAGAGTATCAGTCCTCTTGTACTTAAGTCGGCATTATGCCTTCTAAATTAAATTCGGATGCAATTTCTGTGTTTCATCGTCAATAAGAAGGTCCAAGGGATACAGTAAACCTGAAGTGAAGCATCGGAAACTAAAACTGGACTCACAGCAGAGGTTCATATCATCGAAAGTTAGAGTTTTAGTCCTCTTGTACTGAAGTCATCATTGAGCCTTTTGTATTAAATTCGGATGCAAATTTCTGTGTTTCATCGTCAATAAGAAGGTCCAAGGGATACAGTAAACCTGAAGTGAAGCATTGGAAACTAAAACTGGACTCACAGCAGAGGTTCAAATCGTAGAAAGTTAGAGTTTCAGTCCTCTTGTACGTAAGTCAGCATTGTGCCTTTTGTATTAAATTCGGATGCAATTTCTGTGTTTCATCGTCAATAAGAAGGTCCAAGGGATACAGTAAACCTGATGTGAAGCATCGGAAACTAAAACTGGACTCACAGCAGAGGTTCAAATCAAAGAAAGTTAGAGTTTCAGTCGCATTGTACTTAAGTCGGCATTGTGCTTTTTGTATTAAATTCGGATGCAATTTCTGTGTTTCATCGTCAATAAGGGGGTCCAAGGGATACAGTAAACCCGACTTGAAGCATCGGAATCTAAAACTGGACTCACAGGAGAGGTTCAAATCATAGAAAGTTAGAGTATCAGTCCTCTGGTACTTAAGTCGGCATTGTGCCTTTTGTATTAATTTCGTGCAATTTCTGCGTTTCATCGTCAATAAGAAGGTCCAAGGGATTCAGTAAACCTGAAGTTAAGCATCGGAATCTAAAACTGGACTCACAGGAGGGGTTCAAATCATAGAAAGTTAGAGTATCAGTCCTCTTGTACGTAAGTCGGCATTGTGCCTTTCGTATTAAATTCCGATGCAATTTCTGTGTTTCATCGTCAATAAGAAGGTCCAAGGGATACAGTTAACCTAAAGTTAAGCATCGGAATCCAAAACTGGACTCACAGGATGGGTTCAAATCATAGAAAGTTAGAGTATCAGTCCTCTTGTACTGAAGTCGGTATTGTGCCTTTTGTATTAAATTCGGATGCAATTTCTGTGTTTCAACGTCAATAAGAGGGTCCAAGGGATACAGTAAACCTGAAGTGAAGCATCAGAATCTAAAACTGGACTCACAGGAGAGGTTCAAATCATAGAAAGTTAGTGTGTCAGTCGCCTTGTACTGAAGTCGGCATTGTGCCTTTTGTATTAATTTCGGATGCAATTTCTGTGTTTCATCGTCAATAAGAAGGTCCAAGGGATACAGTAAAGTTGAAGTTAAGCATCGGAATCTATAAATGGCCTCACAGGAGGGGTTCAAATCATAGAAAATTAGAGTATCAGACCTCTTGTACTTAAGTCGGCATTGTGCCTTTTTTATTAAATTCGGATGCTATTTCTGTGTTTCATCGTCAATTAGAAGGTCCAAGGCATACAGTAAACCTGGAGTGATGCATCGGAAAACTAAAACTGGACTCACAGCAGAGGTTCAAATCATAGAATGTTGGAGTATCAGTCCTCTTGTACTTAAGTTGGCATTTTGCGTTTTGTATTTAATTCGGATGCAATTTCTGTGTTTCATCGTCAATTAGAAGGTCCAAGGGATGCAGTAAACCTGAAGTGATGCATCGGAAACTAAAACTGGACTCACACCAGAGGTTCAAATCATAGAAAGTTGGAGTATCAGTCCTCTTGTACTTAAGTCGGCATTGTGCCTTTTGTATTTAATTCGGATGCAATTTCTGTGTTTCATCGTCAATAAGAAGGTCCAAGGGATACAGTAAACCTGAAGTGAAGCATCGGAAACTAAAAGTGGACTCACAGCAGAGGTTCAAATCATAGAAAGTTAGAGTTTCAGTCCTCTTGTACTTAAGTCGGCATTGTGCCTTTTGCATTAAATTCGGATAAAATTTCTGTGTTTCATAGTCAATAAGAAGGTCCAAGTTATACAGTAAACCTGAGGTGAAGCATCGGAAACTAAAACTGGACTCACAGCAGAGGTTCAATTCATAGAAAGTTAGAGTTTCAGTCCCATTGTACTTAAGTCGGCATTGTGCCTTTTGTATTAAATTCGGATGCAATTTCTGTGTTTCATTGTCAATAAGAAGGTCCAAGGGATTCAGTAAACCTGAAGTTAAGCATCGGAATCTAAAACTGGACTCACTGGAGGGGTTCAAATCATAGAAAGTTAGAGTATCAGTCCTCTTGTACTTAAGTCGGCAGTGTGCCTTTTTTATTAAATTCGGATGCAATTTCTGTGTTTCATCGTCAATAAGAAGGTCCAAGGGATGCAGTAAACCTGAAGTGAAG
>NW_025725064.1:0-45352 GCF_021461395.2 Schistocerca americana
ACAAACAAACAACACAGCGCGCACACACGCAGCAACAACACAGACTCTTTCGCACTTTTCAACTTCCGAACAGTGTGGTGGCCCTGAAAAGGGCCGTTTTCTAGTCTCTCCCACCCACAAGCACGGCCCGCGGGAAGGCCAGCGCCCGCTGCGACGCAGCCTAACCGCCGAAACCGTACAGGGTGCGCCCCTGCCTCTTCAGGGCGTACACCACGTCCATGGCCGTCACAGTCTTGCGCTTGGCGTGCTCAGTGTACGTCACCGCGTCGCGGATCACGTTCTCCAGGAACACCTTCAGCACCCCGCGGGTCTCCTCGTAGATCAGACCAGAGATGCGCTTCACGCCGCCCCTGCGAGCCAGGCGGCGGATGGCGGGCTTCGTGATGCCCTGGATGTTGTCGCGCAACACCTTGCGGTGCCGCTTGGCGCCACCCTTGCCGAGCCCCTTTCCTCCCTTGCCGCGGCCTGTCATCCTTCCTTCCTCGGGCAAAGCAAAACGTGCACAAACAGCAGCTGCAGCGGCTGGGCGAGTCGGCTACGGTCTGCGCCCAGCGCGCCCGCCGCCCCCCCTATATAGACTCTGGCCCGCCCTCCCCCCACCACGCGCAACCGAGGGCATATAAGCGCAGCACGGAGGCGCGCGGGCCCGTTGTCAAGGCAGCACCGGACGCCGCGCCGCACCTAACCTCCACGCACGCCGCTCCGCTACCGCTACCGCTACCGCCATGGCCCGCACAAAGCAAACGGCCCGCAAGTCCACCGGCGGAAAGGCGCCGCGCAAACAGCTCGCCACCAAGGCGGCGAGGAAGAGCGCGCCCGCCACCGGAGGCGTCAAGAAGCCCCACCGCTACAGGCCGGGCACCGTCGCCCTGCGAGAAATCAGGCGCTACCAGAAGAGCACAGAGCTGCTCATCCGCAAGCTGCCATTCCAGCGCCTAGTGCGCGAGATCGCCCAGGACTTCAAGACCGACCTGCGCTTCCAGAGCTCCGCAGTCATGGCCCTGCAGGAGGCCAGCGAGGCCTACCTCGTCGGCCTCTTCGAAGACACCAACCTGTGCGCAATCCACGCCAAGCGCGTCACCATCATGCCCAAGGACATCCAGCTCGCGCGCCGCATCCGCGGCGAGCGCGCCTAAACCGCGCCGCGGCACCGCACCGCACAAACAAAAACGGCCCTTTTCAGGGCCACTAACATCTCTCCGTCGCGAGCAAACTTTGTCGGTCGCCTGCCTCTCGCCCCGCAACCCAAAAACAAAAACCACCACTTCCCGTCCGTCCGCCACACCCGCTCACTCTGCCTGCCTGCTAGCAGCGCGCAACAATCACACATCATCCCTCCCCGGCGCTCAAAGCGCACAATACCCAACGGCCGACGTCACACCGCACGGGTGGCTGGCCGGCCGCCGCTTTCGTTTCGAAAACAAAAAAAACCCGCACTCCACTCCGACGGCCAACGGCCAGGCAGGCGCGCTCGCTCGCTCTACACGCCACCGAAATCCCCGCCGACTCCTTCCGCATCTCAACGTGCCCCCCCGTTGCAAAACATAACACACACACACACAAAGGAACAAAACAAAGACCAGACACGACTCGACAAGACAGACATCCGAGAAGAACGAACGCAGGCAAGCCAACCAACGTATTCAAACAAAACAACGTGACAGAAAACCAACCGTCGGCCGCCGCCACAAAACAAACACGGCGACAATCAACCACGACAACAACAACAACAACAACACCGCTTACCGCTACCGCCGCCCACACCCGCCACCGACCCCCGCAATCCAACCACCACGGCACGCAAACAGCATCCCCACGGGCATACAGAAACGCCAGACAGACACCCACACCAAACGCAACACGACAATCAAAACCTTCCCCGACGTGCTTTGATGGCCCTGAGAAGGGCCGTTTTGGGCCGCGCGTCTCTTGCGCGCCACTAGACGACGACGGGGGGTGGGGACGACGGAGTCAAGCGCCAAACCCTTCCTTTCCCATCTCTTTCTCCTCTACTCTACTTCTTCTTCTTGGGCGAAGCCTTCGCCTTAGACGGCGTCGTCGCCTTCTTCGGGCGCGGCGCCTTCGGCTTCTTCGTCGGAACCTTGGCGGCCTTCTTCGCCTTCGACGGCGACTTGGCCTTGGCCGGCTTGGCCGCAGCCGCCTTCTTCGCACCCGCGGGAGCGGCCGACGCCGCAGACGCCTTCTTGGCGGCGCCCGCCTTCCGACCGGTCGCCGCCTTCACGCCACCAGCCTTCTTTGCGCCGGCCGCACGGGCGCCCTTCTTCTCCTTGCTGGCCGGAGCGGCGCGCTTCTTCTTGGCACCGCCAGCACGAGCCTTGCCGCCCTCGGCCGCCCCCCCGCCGCCGGCGCCGGCAAGCTTGAACGAGCCGGACGCGCCCTTCCCCTTCGTCTGCACCAGCTCGCCCGCCACGACGGCCGACTTGAGGTACTTCTTGATAAACGGCGCCAGCTTCTCCGCGTCCAGCTTGTAGTGCGCGGCTATGTACTTCTTGATCGCCTGCAGCGACGACCCGCCGCGCTCCTTCAGACTCTTGATGGCGGCCGTCACCATCTCAGAGGTGCGCGGGTGCGCAGGCTTGGCGCGCGGCTTCTTCGCAGACGACGCAGACTTGGCCTTCTTCGTAGTGCCGGTGGCGGCGGGTGCCGCAGCAGTCTCGTTCGTAGCCGCCTGATCTGCCATTTCGACGACGCGCGTAACACACAGCGAGAGCGAGCGGGACGGCAGGCACGCAAGCACAAGAGCAGAGAATCACAAGGCCCAGCCAGTGTCGCGGGCGGGCGCGGACGGCCGAGAGAGCGGCCGCCACTCTGCGCGCCGCCGCGCCGCGCCTCCCGCGCTTGCTACCGCCCAACGTCCGACAGCCTGTGCGGAGCAGCCCCAAACCTGCGCCACAACCGCCCGCGCCTTTCAAACCACCGAGGATGGGGCTACACACAGCCACACCACAGTCGCCAACCAGTCGCCACGGCAGCGCCGCAAACCACGGCCAAACTGCAGCTACCGCGCGCTACAGCCTGGGTCGGCCCGCCGAGAATCGCCGCCCCCGCCCAAATGCCGCCCCCACAGCCCCAGCCGACGACCCGCCACAATGGCCAAACCTTCGGCAAAACTCCCACACCGTCGCCGCGGCAGCCCGGCCAGCGCGGCCGGCGCCACAGCCACACAAGCCGAGGCGTGCGGCGATGACGGCCGTGCAAACGCGCCTCCGCCGCCCCATCGCCTTCCGTCGCCCTCCCGCCGTTTCCCGATCGGCCCGCAGCCGTCGGGCCACATCGCGCGCCGTCCTCCTCCTCTCGCCCGCCAACATTCACAGCCGTTTCTCAACAATTGCCCGCCGCAAACGGACGCCGCCTGCGCAACAGGCGCCGCCGCCCCTCGCCGCTTCCGACCCAACCCCTCGACCGAGGCAAACCGCAATCCGAATCTACAGACCAACCCAATCTGCCGTCAAGCACACACGACAGCCGACCTTACACGTTACGCGTTACACATTACGTTTACACGTCTACGTTAGGTTAGGTTAGGTGGACGTGGGTTAGGTTAAGGGGACTTGGGTTAGGTTAAGCGTCAAACTTAGGTTAAGCATTCAAACACGTCAGGCGTCAGAGGTTAGGTTAGGTTAGGTTAGGTTAGGTTAGGTTACACGTTAGGTTAAGGGGTCAGTGCTAGGTTAAGAAGCGTCAAACGTAGGTTACAAAAGCGTTCAAACGTGAGGCGTGAGCCGGACAGCTTACCTTACGTAGACGTTAGGGGCTCACAGGCTGAGCTCACCTCGCCACACCACACGTTAGGTTCGGTTCGGTTCGCTCGGCTCAGCGTAAAGCGCCGAGGTCAGGGTTACGTTCGTTCACCTTCGGGCGCCACACTTTCGGTTGAAAGGTCGCGACGGGACGACGTCGGCAGGCACGCCGCAAACGAACAAAAACGTACAGACGACGTCGGAAACCGCCGACAGACGGGGGAGCAGCACGACCACGACCACGACCAGACACCGAGCGCGAACGAGACACACGCGAACCACCCCCACCGGCCAAAGGGCACCACACAACAACCCAGAGCACCACGTGTCGACACCAGAGCAACCCGCCGCTCACGCGACATGGCTGGCACCGAAGGGCAACCGCCCGCAACTGCGCTTTCCGCGCCGGCCCGGATGCACGTCGTGCTACAACAACACCACTACCGTACACAGCCGCTGTTCACAACATCACTATCAATGGCGCGCCCGCGGCTCGCCGCCGTCGCAGTCGCAGCCCCAACGCCAGCACTTTTGCACCACCATTCACACGCACCGCAACACAGCTCGCCGACACAGCCGAACAAAACAAACACCACACAACAACAGCAACAACGCCGCCGCCTCTACTTGTGCCGGCGACCCACCCCGCCGATGGCGCACCTCTCGCCAGCCGGCAATCGACACACACGCACCCACCCACCGGGGCCCAGTGCAAAAAAAAAAAAAAAAAAACACACAAAAACAAAAAAACCAAACAACACAAACGACACGGGAAGCGCACACCGCCACTTCGCGCGCACGCCACCAACCAGTCGTCGTCTCAAAATAACAAACACAAACAAAATAAACTAACAACTAGGGCAACACAAAACAAAAACGCCTCGCACGAACCGCCCACAAAAAGGACAAGCACACGCACAGCCTCTGCTGACGACCACGACGCAGCGGCACGCTGCTCCTGTCCCGCGCCCCGCGCCCCACTCGATTCACAACTCACGCGACACCGTCAACGACGGGCTCGCTTCCCGCAACCTACCACCTTTCCGCCACGACGCACAGCCCCAGCCCCACCCGACGACGCCCGTGGCAACGACTGCACTTTCACCACCGCCTCCCCCTTCCCCCCCAAAACACACACACACACACACACACAGCCAGCCAAAAACGCACTCGCGACCCACACATGCACGTGCATCGGCACACGCCAACCAGTCAACGTCGACAACCACACGCAAGGCTCGAAACGAAACCGGCGTCCTTCCACGTTGCCATCAAGCTACGCGACACAAGACACAAGGAACCAACACAACAGCCGGCCCCACTAATTCCCACTCTCACGCCGCAAAAAGCACACCGAAACCGCCAAACGCACGCACATTCCCCTTCGCACTGACACCACCGACCGGCTCGCTACCACACACCTCTCGGCAGCCGTTTCACGCCAATTCGCCACACCGCCCACACAGTCGACAAGCGCCCGCCCTGTACGGCACACGCAACGACGCAGCGCAGCAAAGGGCGCCCGCAACACATACCTCTCCGCCGCCCGACGCGCCAACCGCCACACCACACCGCCAGCCACTCGCAAATTGTGCACTGCCACCAGCCACACGTCCAACACGCCGCGCCGCCTCCGGCCACCCGCCAGGGGGCGCTCACGTCCGCGACAACAGCGCGGCCCGCCGGGCCGGGCCGAACCGAACCGAGCCGCCGCTGCTCTGCACTCGGCACGGCCACACCCTGCTGCAGACCGGGCTCGTCCCTCTGTACGCGTCTGCCTGCGCATCAACACAACACGACCTTTTTTTTTTTTTTTCCTCTCTACCGCCATCCCTTCTTCTCGCGTTTTACTCGTTGTTGCAGCAGCGGCGCACACCTACACATCCACAGCCCCAGCCGAGCCGGCCTCACCTCAGGGCCCGCCGCCAGCGTCTCCTCCTCGGGCACAGGTGCGGTGCTGTGGCCGCCCATCCAACCGCATTGCTGGCCGTCCAGCCACCAGGCGTTCCCACTGCCCGCGAGCCACGCCGCGCACCGACCCTGCTGCAGAAAACGAAGCATAGCCAGAGACCGACCGATACACAAAGCAAGCCGTCGCCTCGCCTCTTGTCCTTCCTGCCTTCCTTCCGCCCCCGCCCTTCTCACACCACCGCCTCTCCACTTTCGCCCCCCCCCCCCCTCCTTTTTTTTCTTCTTTCTTTCTTTCTTTGGCCCTCTCTCCTTCCCGCCATGGCGGGTTACGGCACCGCCTGCAGCGGCAGATTTTTTTGCGCCCACACGCCTACTCCTACCACCATTAACCTTGCCCTGCCCTGCCCATCAACGTCGCAGTCGAACCGACGCTTGCCAACACACTGCCCACGTTCCTTTCTCTTTTCGGCCTACGCCCATTACGCGCCGCCGCCACAGCACCTTCCCTTCCCACAACACACCGACGTCATCACACGCACCCAAAACAGGGGCCACGACC
This sequence comes from Schistocerca americana, assembly GCF_021461395.2. Taxonomy (NCBI): domain Eukaryota; kingdom Metazoa; phylum Arthropoda; class Insecta; order Orthoptera; family Acrididae; genus Schistocerca; species Schistocerca americana. The sequence goes on from NW_025725064.1 coordinate 6,232, forward strand.
GTGTTCCTCGCCCACTCCCATCCCGCACGGTACGCACATTCCCAACTACTACCGCGCACCCTCCCTTTCCACTCTGTGTGTCTCTGTGTCTGTGTCCTGTCCGCGCGTGACGCCTCTCAACATCCGCCGTCCCCCGTCCCGTTTTCGCCCCCATGCCGTCGTCGCGCCGCCTCCTCCCCGTCCACCGCCGCCCCTGTCCGCCCCGCACCACACCATACACCGCTGCTTGTCCCGGCCGTTGCCACCAAAGGCGCCGACCGCAAACGCGCCACGCCGCAGCCCCCGTGCGTCTCGCGCTCGCTTGCATCTCCGTGCCGACGCTGCCTCTCTTCCCACTCGCACTCGACCTCGACAACACAGTCTTTGGCTCCGCCACTGCGTGTTCCGGTGGTACGCACGCTGCAACACGTATGTATTCATTACCAGAGCGATGGCGAGGCATGACAGCATCTCTGTCTGACCAGAGAGTTCTTTATCGCTGCTAGTCGGCGCTTGGACCGCGCCAGACGACAGTAGTGGCACGCACCGGGTCGCCAGGAACAGTTGTTATATATATTGTAGCGCGAGTCGGGAGAGGTAGTAGTCGGTCGACAGTAGTAGCGGGTGGACGGTTGTACTGAGCGGGCGTCGGCGGCGTGCTCTGCTCGTCTCGCGACTCTGGTCACGGTTCGGGACGATGTATAGTATATTGTGTTATAATCAAGAGGTGGTGTGACGCTGCATTGCGCAAATCTGATAACGTATGTTCATTGTACTTATTTTGTTCAACAACACAAGCCCCACTATTACTTTTTTTCTAAAGTAACTTTTGTCTCTTAACGAAAAACATTCACTTTTTAAAGACTACTTCCTATGGCATTTCCCTCCAAGGAGTGCAATTAATTACCAGCCAGCACTCATTCATTGCACACAGCTGTGTAAGGGGTATCTACAATCGAGGAGCGGATATAAATGCAATTTTTTGTTTCTTTTTGTTTTTTGTTTTGTGTGTGTGTTGTAACCTCCCAGCAATATTTAAAATAATGGACAATGTTATTTACGGATGCTAATGGACATTGCGCTAATTGTAACCTCGCCCACAATGAGAGGTATTGAAAATGGCAACAACAATGTGCAATTCGCAATCTGACTCAAATATAAAGTCTTCACACAACATTTAAAAAAGTCCGTTCAGTGACAAGAAACTTCAATTAAACCGAAATATCGGTCTTTGGCCCTGTGCAAAACAATCGGAATTAAAGTCTTACCTCCGAATAAATGGATGTCACATTTCTGCTCTGGTTGTTGCGCAGCGCTTGGAGGAACTGCATTGCAAATAATAATATTCTCTTTTTTTGTGATTTTAGTGACATTTTTCTTCAAAGAAGTGGAACGAACTCTTTAGTTCAATAAAAGATTAAATGTTTGAAAAATGCTTTTGAAATAAAAATTATTATTGGGGAACTTGTTGGAGCATAATTACAATAAATACAATTTCTCATTATCTAATGATTATATTAATTAACAGTATACCTTATTCACCATCTTGACCAGTGTTGCCGACCGCCTACATCACACAACCGCACTCGGCTGCTACTACTGACCGACCGCTCTGCATGACGACTATTAGCGTACTGCACGCGACGACTACTGACAGAGTACAGCCCTCAACTACACAGACTGACTGACTGACTGAGAACCGCTCGCAACACTCGCGCAGTCCAGCGCAAACTCTCTGGTCACAGATGCTACAATGTCTCGCCATCGCTACTATGTTACATACGTGTTTCAGTGTCTTTTTCATTGGGGTAACGATCTTTGGCTCTTTTTATTCTGAATACAGGGCCAAAGGTCAACGGCTGCTGCCCTTATACAATTTATCAGGTTTCATTATGTCTGTTGCAATGTTACATACGGTTCACTCTTTCATTAATATTATCGTTGGGTTTGTTTTGTAGGGACGTTAACATTCTGGCACATTTTTATTATCATCGGACTCTCTGCTATTTGTGCAGGGAGGTTATACCTGGGTCCATTTCCATTTCCATTTACATTTTAATATTGATAGACTTTTTGTTTTCTTTTTTTGTTTCTTGTTGTTTTTCCTTCTTTTTTTTTGTTGTTTTTTTTCTTTTGTTTTGTTTTTTCCCGCTCTCACCACCACCGCCGCATCACGCCTTCCGTTTTCTTGGTTTCTTTTCTGTGCTTCAACATCACCGCGCCCCATTTCCACACCACAGCCATCAGCCTCCAAGACGGGCGGGCGCAGTGTGCCATTTCCGGCGCACAAGCACACCCGTACGGTACTCTCCTCGCCCCCACGCCACCAACAACACAGCGACCACGCGGCTTTCAGGCACGGCACGGCACGGCACGGCACCGGCGAAATGCGCCGCCCCCGCCCCCGCCCCTCCGCGCATCCGTCCGTCTCGCCACGTTCACTGACAGCCGCGTCTGCGGCTACACCACGACAACCACAACACAACACCGCTCCCCTCCCTGGCAACTCACATTGTTTTTCTCCTCCTCTTTTGCACAAACCACAACGCCGAGCACAGGCGCAAGCCACCCACACCGCGCCCCTCCCCGTCCCCGTCTTTGGCCGCCGCTCCTCGTTTCCTCGTTTGCCCCCTCCCATCTCCCGAAATGCCATGCCAGCAGCGTTACGCATGCCCCTCCCCTGTCCACACAACACTACCGCCTAACGAACAGCCTTTTCCGGGCCACATGCAGGGCACGCCCACCTCCAAACACTGCCAATTCACGGACGCACGCACGCACACACACACACACACACACACACACACACTCACTTTCTCGACACCTTTCTGTACGGAGGGTGCGTCATCTCGACCGTGACAGAGTGACGGCAACTATCGACGATCCATTTCCCCCCACTGGTAAAACATGTCCACTAACACCTACATACATCATTCAAGTACACAGACAATAGCATACACACAATGGGAGGGCACACGAACATGGACGGCACGGCACTGTCATACACTCTTCCTCAGAACCATATCAACAAACGTTACGTACATCCGGGAAAGCGAAAGCGAAAGCGAAAGCAAAGGCAAAGCCCAATGCAGCCGTCAAAGGTAACGTTCACCACGGCAGACACTTGCAGCCGCGCCGCCGTTAAACGCATTTCAGTGCGGCTCCAATACGCCTCCGACACGGGAACGTTCCGTTGCTCTACGAATGCGTTTCTCCCCTTTTTCCCTTCCTCTCTCTTTTGCCCCCCCCTCCTTGCACTCTTGCCTCATTCCTCACGTTCTGCCCAGACATTCGACCGATCAGAGTCAACCTTTCGTTACCGTTCTCAGCGCGACGGTGTACAACAGTATGACGGGTGTGCCCAAGACTTCGGTTCAGTTGCGTGACGCCGGTCTATCGCGCCGATCGACAGTTACTCAGGGGGCGACGGATCGGACCACGTCACCGACACACAAAACACTTTCAAACAAACAAACAAATACATACATACCGGATGGACACAGACAAACACGTGTACAGACATTCGCCAAACAAACGACCGGCGCCGCCGCCGCCGCCGCCGTCTAGCGTGCATCTTGAATGACGACATCGGAGTGCGTGCGTCGTACGCAATCAGTCAGACACGGCTATCAAACATCAGAGTCGAATGGTACATCATCGTGCGTGTCGCCGTACACGTACAGTACAATACAACAACAATGCGTCTTAATGGCACGTTCATTTCAACGTCACTCACACACCTCCACGCTGCAGTTACGTCGCACCATTGTCAAACTCGGCGTACAGCAAAGGGAATAGTGGGCGGCAAAAACAAACCAAACAAAAACATTTCACATTTCACCCTCGCCATGTATGATGTGCAAAAAAACAAACCCGCAAACGGCCGTCGTTACGGTGACACAAAAGTCGCCGATCGCACTGTCCCCCCTCGCAGACGGGTAACACACAAACACACACACACCCCAACAACACCAATGGGTCAAAAACCACGCCAACGAGGCGTGCCACCATTCCACGCCACGGCGACCAACCTCGTGGCCGTACCCCGCGCAACACGCTTTGACGCGCCCCCCCACCCACAATCAAAATGCACACATACATCACAGCCGTCCACACAAACAACAACAACAACAACAATTCCGCCCTTCCCGCAAAAGGCAAGTTGGTGGCCCTGAAAAGGGCCGTTTCGCCGCTCTCGCAACGGAGGAGCCTTCTCCATCCTTCCTTCCATTCCAGAGCCACCTCCTTACTTGGAGCTCGTGTACTTGGTCACCGCCTTCGTGCCCTCGCTCACGGCGTGCTTGGCCAGCTCGCCAGGCAGCAACAGCCGCACAGCGGTCTGGATCTCGCGGGACGTGATGGTCGAGCGCTTGTTGTAGTGCGCCAGGCGAGAAGCCTCGGCCGCAATGCGCTCGAAAATGTCGTTCACGAAGCTGTTCATGATGCTCATCGCCTTCGACGAGATGCCCGTGTCAGGGTGCACCTGCTTCAGCACCTTGTAGATGTAGATGGCATAGCTCTCCTTCCTCTTGCGCTTCTTCTTCTTGTCGCCCTTCGAAATGTTCTTCTGCGCCTTGCCAGCCTTCTTGGCGGCCTTCCCGCTAGTCTTGGGCGGCATCTCCAACCAACGTACGGCAGCAGCAACACCAGTAGCAAGCGCTCCGCTCTAGTCAGCGTCTCCCCACACAGTGGCACCCGCCGCCAGCCGCCGCCGCACCTTTACCAGCTCGCCCTGTTGCGGCCGCCGACCAATGGGGCGCGCGCGCAACCGGCCGCCGCACCCGAGCCCATAAAGCACCCCCACCCCGGCTGCGCCGGCACGCACTCCGCTGCTCGACTCGCTGCCGCTCGCACCGGTCGTTTTCGTTTCCGTTTCGTGTGCACCGTCGCTAGCCCATCGCCATGTCCGGACGCGGAAAGGGAGGCAAAGTCAAGGGCAAGTCAAAGTCCCGCTCAAGCAGGGCTGGGCTCCAGTTCCCGGTCGGCAGAATCCACCGCCTCCTGCGCAAGGGAAACTACGCAGAGCGCGTCGGCGCCGGGGCGCCCGTCTACCTCGCCGCCGTCATGGAGTACCTCGCGGCTGAGGTGCTCGAGCTGGCCGGAAACGCGGCCCGCGACAACAAGAAGACGCGCATCATCCCGCGCCACCTGCAGCTTGCCATCCGCAACGACGAGGAGCTCAACAAGCTCCTGTCGGGCGTCACCATCGCACAGGGTGGTGTCCTGCCCAACATCCAGGCCGTCCTGCTGCCAAAGAAGACCGAGAAGAAGGCCTAAAGGAGGCCAGGCAATCGCAGCGCCGCGTGCTCCCCTGCACGCAACGCGCTTTGCCGGCTCGGCCCACAACAATCGGCCCTTTTCAGGGCCACCACACAAACCTACGTCCAAAGCAAAATTTCAGTCGTCCTCGCCGCACCTTGTTTTGTTTTAACTTTGCACTGTCACAGCACAGCCGCCGCCGGCGCACGTCCGCCATCTTGTCGTCCACACAGCCCGTGTGGCCCAACACACACACACACGCACACATTTTGCACCGTCGCAGTCGCCTTCCAAACCGACAACGGCAGCAATAATGACCATTGTTAAAGGGAGGCGTGTCGACACACCGCCCTCCACTCCCGCGCGCAACGGCCGTCGACACGAACGAAACAGCTGATCCGGCCGCCTATGCCCACACGCCTTGCCTCGGAAACCCCAACGCCGCCGCAAACAAACACACAGAGACAAACCACGCAAGCAAATAATCACCGCCTCTCGCACAACAACACACAGCCCGCCCGCCATCTCCGTCGCGATCGATACAAAGACACACAAACGAAGCAGCTCCACACACAGCCAGCCACATGACACGTTTCCTTTCCTTCTCCCCTCCCAGTCACATCACGTCGCTCAAACGGAAAGAAAGAAACAAACAAACAAACAACACAGCGCGCACACACGCAGCAACAACACAGACTCTTTCGCACTTTTCAACTTCCGAACAGTGTGGTGGCCCTGAAAAGGGCCGTTTTCTAGTCTCTCCCACCCACAAGCACGGCCGCGGGAAGGCCAGCGCCCGCTGCGACGCAGCCTAACCGCCGAAACCGTACAGGGTGCGCCCCTGCCTCTTCAGGGCGTACACCACGTCCATGGCCGTCACAGTCTTGCGCTTGGCGTGCTCAGTGTACGTCACCGCGTCGCGGATCACGTTCTCCAGGAACACCTTCAGCACCCCGCGGGTCTCCTCGTAGATCAGACCAGAGATGCGCTTCACGCCGCCCCTGCGAGCCAGGCGGCGGATGGCGGGCTTCGTGATGCCCTGGATGTTGTCGCGCAACACCTTGCGGTGCCGCTTGGCGCCACCCTTGCCGAGCCCCTTTCCTCCCTTGCCGCGGCCTGTCATCCTTCCTTCCTCGGGCAAAGCAAAACGTGCACAAACAGCAGCTGCAGCGGCTGGCGAGTCGGCTACGGTCTGCGCCCAGCGCGCCCGCCGCCCCCCTATATAGACTCTGGCCCGCCCTCCCCCCACCACGCGCAACCGAGGGCATATAAGCGCAGCACGGAGGCGCGCGGGCCCGTTGTCAAGGCAGCACCGGACGCCGCGCCGCACCTAACCTCCACGCACGCCGCTCCGCTACCGCTACCGCTACCGCCATGGCCCGCACAAAGCAAACGGCCCGCAAGTCCACCGGCGGAAAGGCGCCGCGCAAACAGCTCGCCACCAAGGCGGCGAGGAAGAGCGCGCCCGCCACCGGAGGCGTCAAGAAGCCCCACCGCTACAGGCCGGGCACCGTCGCCCTGCGAGAAATCAGGCGCTACCAGAAGAGCACAGAGCTGCTCATCCGCAAGCTGCCATTCCAGCGCCTAGTGCGCGAGATCGCCCAGGACTTCAAGACCGACCTGCGCTTCCAGAGCTCCGCAGTCATGGCCCTGCAGGAGGCCAGCGAGGCCTACCTCGTCGGCCTCTTCGAAGACACCAACCTGTGCGCAATCCACGCCAAGCGCGTCACCATCATGCCCAAGGACATCCAGCTCGCGCGCCGCATCCGCGGCGAGCGCGCCTAAACCGCGCCGCGGCACCGCACCGCACAAACAAAAACGGCCCTTTTCAGGGCCACTAACATCTCTCCGTCGCGAGCAAACTTTGTCGGTCGCCTGCCTCTCGCCCCGCAACCCAAAAACAAAAACCACCACTTCCCGTCCGTCCGCCACACCCGCTCACTCTGCCTGCCTGCTAGCAGCGCGCAACAATCACACATCATCCCTCCCCGGCGCTCAAAGCGCACAATACCCAACGGCCGACGTCACACCGCACGGGTGGCTGGCCGGCCGCCGCTTTCGTTTCGAAAACAAAAAAAACCCGCACTCCACTCCGACGGCCAACGGCCAGGCAGGCGCGCTCGCTCGCTCTACACGCCACCGAAATCCCCGCCGACTCCTTCCGCATCTCAACGTGCCCCCCCGTTGCAAAACATAACACACACACACACAAAGGAACAAAACAAAGACCAGACACGACTCGACAAGACAGACATCCGAGAAGAACGAACGCAGGCAAGCCAACCAACGTATTCAAACAAAACAACGTGACAGAAAACCAACCGTCGGCCGCCGCCACAAAACAAACACGGCGACAATCAACCACGACAACAACAACAACAACAACACCGCTTACCGCTACCGCCGCCCACACCCGCCACCGACCCCCGCAATCCAACCACCACGGCACGCAAACAGCATCCCCACGGGCATACAGAAACGCCAGACAGACACCCACACCAAACGCAACACGACAATCAAAACCTTCCCCGACGTGCTTTGATGGCCCTGAGAAGGGCCGTTTTGGGCCGCGCGTCTCTTGCGCGCCACTAGACGACGACGGGGGGTGGGGACGACGGAGTCAAGCGCCAAACCCTTCCTTTCCCATCTCTTTCTCCTCTACTCTACTTCTTCTTCTTGGGCGAAGCCTTCGCCTTAGACGGCGTCGTCGCCTTCTTCGGGCGCGGCGCCTTCGGCTTCTTCGTCGGAACCTTGGCGGCCTTCTTCGCCTTCGACGGCGACTTGGCCTTGGCCGGCTTGGCCGCAGCCGCCTTCTTCGCACCCGCGGGAGCGGCCGACGCCGCAGACGCCTTCTTGGCGGCGCCCGCCTTCCGACCGGTCGCCGCCTTCACGCCACCAGCCTTCTTTGCGCCGGCCGCACGGGCGCCCTTCTTCTCCTTGCTGGCCGGAGCGGCGCGCTTCTTCTTGGCACCGCCAGCACGAGCCTTGCCGCCCTCGGCCGCCCCCCCGCCGCCGGCGCCGGCAAGCTTGAACGAGCCGGACGCGCCCTTCCCCTTCGTCTGCACCAGCTCGCCCGCCACGACGGCCGACTTGAGGTACTTCTTGATAAACGGCGCCAGCTTCTCCGCGTCCAGCTTGTAGTGCGCGGCTATGTACTTCTTGATCGCCTGCAGCGACGACCCGCCGCGCTCCTTCAGACTCTTGATGGCGGCCGTCACCATCTCAGAGGTGCGCGGGTGCGCAGGCTTGGCGCGCGGCTTCTTCGCAGACGACGCAGACTTGGCCTTCTTCGTAGTGCCGGTGGCGGCGGGTGCCGCAGCAGTCTCGTTCGTAGCCGCCTGATCTGCCATTTCGACGACGCGCGTAACACACAGCGAGAGCGAGCGGGACGGCAGGCACGCAAGCACAAGAGCAGAGAATCACAAGGCCCAGCCAGTGTCGCGGGCGGGCGCGGACGGCCGAGAGAGCGGCCGCCACTCTGCGCGCCGCCGCGCCGCGCCTCCCGCGCTTGCTACCGCCCAACGTCCGACAGCCTGTGCGGAGCAGCCCCAAACCTGCGCCACAACCGCCCGCGCCTTTCAAACCACCGAGGATGGGGCTACACACAGCCACACCACAGTCGCCAACCAGTCGCCACGGCAGCGCCGCAAACCACGGCCAAACTGCAGCTACCGCGCGCTACAGCCTGGGTCGGCCCGCCGAGAATCGCCGCCCCCGCCCAAATGCCGCCCCCACAGCCCCAGCCGACGACCCGCCACAATGGCCAAACCTTCGGCAAAACTCCCACACCGTCGCCGCGGCAGCCCGGCCAGCGCGGCCGGCGCCACAGCCACACAAGCCGAGGCGTGCGGCGATGACGGCCGTGCAAACGCGCCTCCGCCGCCCCATCGCCTTCCGTCGCCCTCCCGCCGTTTCCCGATCGGCCCGCAGCCGTCGGGCCACATCGCGCGCCGTCCTCCTCCTCTCGCCCGCCAACATTCACAGCCGTTTCTCAACAATTGCCCGCCGCAAACGGACGCCGCCTGCGCAACAGGCGCCGCCGCCCCTCGCCGCTTCCGACCCAACCCCTCGACCGAGGCAAACCGCAATCCGAATCTACAGACCAACCCAATCTGCCGTCAAGCACACACGACAGCCGACCTTACACGTTACGCGTTACACATTACGTTTACACGTCTACGTTAGGTTAGGTTAGGTGGACGTGGGTTAGGTTAAGGGGACTTGGGTTAGGTTAAGCGTCAAACTTAGGTTAAGCATTCAAACACGTCAGGCGTCAGAGGTTAGGTTAGGTTAGGTTAGGTTAGGTTAGGTTACACGTTAGGTTAAGGGGTCAGTGCTAGGTTAAGAAGCGTCAAACGTAGGTTACAAAAGCGTTCAAACGTGAGGCGTGAGCCGGACAGCTTACCTTACGTAGACGTTAGGGGCTCACAGGCTGAGCTCACCTCGCCACACCACACGTTAGGTTCGGTTCGGTTCGCTCGGCTCAGCGTAAAGCGCCGAGGTCAGGGTTACGTTCGTTCACCTTCGGGCGCCACACTTTCGGTTGAAAGGTCGCGACGGGACGACGTCGGCAGGCACGCCGCAAACGAACAAAAACGTACAGACGACGTCGGAAACCGCCGACAGACGGGGGAGCAGCACGACCACGACCACGACCAGACACCGAGCGCGAACGAGACACACGCGAACCACCCCCACCGGCCAAAGGGCACCACACAACAACCCAGAGCACCACGTGTCGACACCAGAGCAACCCGCCGCTCACGCGACATGGCTGGCACCGAAGGGCAACCGCCCGCAACTGCGCTTTCCGCGCCGGCCCGGATGCACGTCGTGCTACAACAACACCACTACCGTACACAGCCGCTGTTCACAACATCACTATCAATGGCGCGCCCGCGGCTCGCCGCCGTCGCAGTCGCAGCCCCAACGCCAGCACTTTTGCACCACCATTCACACGCACCGCAACACAGCTCGCCGACACAGCCGAACAAAACAAACACCACACAACAACAGCAACAACGCCGCCGCCTCTACTTGTGCCGGCGACCCACCCCGCCGATGGCGCACCTCTCGCCAGCCGGCAATCGACACACACGCACCCACCCACCGGGGCCCAGTGCAAAAAAAAAAAAAAAAAAAACACACAAAAACAAAAAAACCAAACAACACAAACGACACGGGAAGCGCACACCGCCACTTCGCGCGCACGCCACCAACCAGTCGTCGTCTCAAAATAACAAACACAAACAAAATAAACTAACAACTAGGGCAACACAAAACAAAAACGCCTCGCACGAACCGCCCACAAAAAGGACAAGCACACGCACAGCCTCTGCTGACGACCACGACGCAGCGGCACGCTGCTCCTGTCCCGCGCCCCGCGCCCCACTCGATTCACAACTCACGCGACACCGTCAACGACGGGCTCGCTTCCCGCAACCTACCACCTTTCCGCCACGACGCACAGCCCCAGCCCCACCCGACGACGCCCGTGGCAACGACTGCACTTTCACCACCGCCTCCCCCTTCCCCCCCAAAACACACACACACACACACACACAGCCAGCCAAAAACGCACTCGCGACCCACACATGCACGTGCATCGGCACACGCCAACCAGTCAACGTCGACAACCACACGCAAGGCTCGAAACGAAACCGGCGTCCTTCCACGTTGCCATCAAGCTACGCGACACAAGACACAAGGAACCAACACAACAGCCGGCCCCACTAATTCCCACTCTCACGCCGCAAAAAGCACACCGAAACCGCCAAACGCACGCACATTCCCCTTCGCACTGACACCACCGACCGGCTCGCTACCACACACCTCTCGGCAGCCGTTTCACGCCAATTCGCCACACCGCCCACACAGTCGACAAGCGCCCGCCCTGTACGGCACACGCAACGACGCAGCGCAGCAAAGGGCGCCCGCAACACATACCTCTCCGCCGCCCGACGCGCCAACCGCCACACCACACCGCCAGCCACTCGCAAATTGTGCACTGCCACCAGCCACACGTCCAACACGCCGCGCCGCCTCCGGCCACCCGCCAGGGGGCGCTCACGTCCGCGACAACAGCGCGGCCCGCCGGGCCGGGCCGAACCGAACCGAGCCGCCGCTGCTCTGCACTCGGCACGGCCACACCCTGCTGCAGACCGGGCTCGTCCCTCTGTACGCGTCTGCCTGCGCATCAACACAACACGACCTTTTTTTTTTTTTTCCTCTCTACCGCCATCCCTTCTTCTCGCGTTTTACTCGTTGTTGCAGCAGCGGCGCACACCTACACATCCACAGCCCCAGCCGAGCCGGCCTCACCTCAGGGCCCGCCGCCAGCGTCTCCTCCTCGGGCACAGGTGCGGTGCTGTGGCCGCCCATCCAACCGCATTGCTGGCCGTCCAGCCACCAGGCGTTCCCACTGCCGCGAGCCACGCCGCGCACCGACCCTGCTGCAGAAAACGAAGCATAGCCAGAGACCGACCGATACACAAAGCAAGCCGTCGCCTCGCCTCTTGTCCTTCCTGCCTTCCTTCCGCCCCCGCCCTTCTCACACCACCGCCTCTCCACTTTCGCCCCCCCCCCCCTCCTTTTTTTTCTTCTTTCTTTCTTTCTTTGGCCCTCTCTCCTTCCCGCCATGGCGGTTACGGCACCGCCTGCAGCGGCAGATTTTTTGCGCCCACACGCCTACTCCTACCACCATTAACCTTGCCCTGCCCTGCCCATCAACGTCGCAGTCGAACCGACGCTTGCCAACACACTGCCCACGTTCCTTTCTCTTTTCGGCCTACGCCCATTACGCGCCGCCGCCACAGCACCTTCCCTTCCCACAACACACCGACGTCATCACACGCACCCAAAACAGGGGCCACGACCGTGTTCCTCGCCCACTCCCATCCCGCACGGTACGCACATTCCCAACTACTACCGCGCACCCTCCCTTTCCACTCTGTGTGTCTCTGTGTCTGTGTCCTGTCCGCGCGTGACGCCTCTCAACATCCGCCGTCCCCCGTCCCGTTTTCGCCCCCATGCCGTCGTCGCGCCGCCTCCTCCCCGTCCACCGCCGCCCCTGTCCGCCCCGCACCACACCATACACCGCTGCTTGTCCCGGCCGTTGCCACCAAAGGCGCCGACCGCAAACGCGCCACGCCGCAGCCCCCGTGCGTCTCGCGCTCGCTTGCATCTCCGTGCCGACGCTGCCTCTCTTCCCACTCGCACTCGACCTCGACAACACAGTCTTTGGCTCCGCCACTGCGTGTTCCGGTGGTACGCACGCTGCAACACGTATGTATTCATTACCAGAGCGATGGCGAGGCATGACAGCATCTCTGTCTGACCAGAGAGTTCTTTATCGCTGCTAGTCGGCGCTTGGACCGCGCCAGACGACAGTAGTGGCACGCACCGGGTCGCCAGGAACAGTTGTTATATATATTGTAGCGCGAGTCGGGAGAGGTAGTAGTCGGTCGACAGTAGTAGCGGGTGGACGGTTGTACTGAGCGGGCGTCGGCGGCGTGCTCTGCTCGTCTCGCGACTCTGGTCACGGTTCGGGACGATGTATAGTATATTGTGTTATAATCAAGAGGTGGTGTGACGCTGCATTGCGCAAATCTGATAACGTATGTTCATTGTACTTATTTTGTTCAACAACACAAGCCCCACTATTACTTTTTTTCTAAAGTAACTTTTGTCTCTTAACGAAAAACATTCACTTTTTAAAGACTACTTCCTATGGCATTTCCCTCCAAGGAGTGCAATTAATTACCAGCCAGCACTCATTCATTGCACACAGCTGTGTAAGGGGTATCTACAATCGAGGAGCGGATATAAATGCAATTTTTTGTTTCTTTTTGTTTTTTGTTTTGTGTGTGTGTTGTAACCTCCCAGCAATATTTAAAATAATGGACAATGTTATTTACGGATGCTAATGGACATTGCGCTAATTGTAACCTCGCCCACAATGAGAGGTATTGAAAATGGCAACAACAATGTGCAATTCGCAATCTGACTCAAATATAAAGTCTTCACACAACATTTAAAAAAGTCCGTTCAGTGACAAGAAACTTCAATTAAACCGAAATATCGGTCTTTGGCCCTGTGCAAAACAATCGGAATTAAAGTCTTACCTCCGAATAAATGGATGTCACATTTCTGCTCTGGTTGTTGCGCAGCGCTTGGAGGAACTGCATTGCAAATAATAATATTCTCTTTTTTTGTGATTTTAGTGACATTTTTCTTCAAAGAAGTGGAACGAACTCTTTAGTTCAATAAAAGATTAAATGTTTGAAAAATGCTTTTGAAATAAAAATTATTATTGGGGAACTTGTTGGAGCATAATTACAATAAATACAATTTCTCATTATCTAATGATTATATTAATTAACAGTATACCTTATTCACCATCTTGACCAGTGTTGCCGACCGCCTACATCACACAACCGCACTCGGCTGCTACTACTGACCGACCGCTCTGCATGACGACTATTAGCGTACTGCACGCGACGACTACTGACAGAGTACAGCCCTCAACTACACAGACTGACTGACTGACTGAGAACCGCTCGCAACACTCGCGCAGTCCAGCGCAAACTCTCTGGTCACAGATGCTACAATGTCTCGCCATCGCTACTATGTTACATACGTGTTTCAGTGTCTTTTTCATTGGGGTAACGATCTTTGGCTCTTTTTATTCTGAATACAGGGCCAAAGGTCAACGGCTGCTGCCCTTATACAATTTATCAGGTTTCATTATGTCTGTTGCAATGTTACATACGGTTCACTCTTTCATTAATATTATCGTTGGGTTTGTTTTGTAGGGACGTTAACATTCTGGCACATTTTTATTATCATCGGACTCTCTGCTATTTGTGCAGGGAGGTTATACCTGGGTCCATTTCCATTTCCATTTACATTTTAATATTGATAGACTTTTTGTTTTCTTTTTTGTTTCTTGTTGTTTTTCCTTCTTTTTTTTTGTTGTTTTTTTTCTTTTGTTTTGTTTTTCCCGCTCTCACCACCACCGCCGCATCACGCCTTCCGTTTTCTTGGTTTCTTTTCTGTGCTTCAACATCACCGCGCCCCATTTCCACACCACAGCCATCAGCCTCCAAGACGGGCGGGCGCAGTGTGCCATTTCCGGCGCACAAGCACACCCGTACGGTACTCTCCTCGCCCCCACGCCACCAACAACACAGCGACCACGCGGCTTTCAGGCACGGCACGGCACGGCACGGCACCGGCGAAATGCGCCGCCCCCGCCCCCGCCCCTCCGCGCATCCGTCCGTCTCGCCACGTTCACTGACAGCCGCGTCTGCGGCTACACCACGACAACCACAACACAACACCGCTCCCCTCCCTGGCAACTCACATTGTTTTTCTCCTCCTCTTTTGCACAAACCACAACGCCGAGCACAGGCGCAAGCCACCCACACCGCGCCCCTCCCCGTCCCGTCTTTGGCCGCCGCTCCTCGTTTCCTCGTTTGCCCCCTCCCATCTCCCGAAATGCCATGCCAGCAGCGTTACGCATGCCCCTCCCCTGTCCACACAACACTACCGCCTAACGAACAGCCTTTTCCGGGCCACATGCAGGGCACGCCCACCTCCAAACACTGCCAATTCACGGACGCACGCACGCACACACACACACACACACACACACACACACTCACTTTCTCGACACCTTTCTGTACGGAGGGTGCGTCATCTCGACCGTGACAGAGTGACGGCAACTATCGACGATCCATTTCCCCCCACTGGTAAAACATGTCCACTAACACCTACATACATCATTCAAGTACACAGACAATAGCATACACACAATGGGAGGGCACACGAACATGGACGGCACGGCACTGTCATACACTCTTCCTCAGAACCATATCAACAAACGTTACGTACATCCGGGAAAGCGAAAGCGAAAGCAAAGGCAAAGCCCAATGCAGCCGTCAAAGGTAACGTTCACCACGGCAGACACTTGCAGCCGCGCCGCCGTTAAACGCATTTCAGTGCGGCTCCAATACGCCTCCGACACGGGAACGTTCCGTTGCTCTACGAATGCGTTTCTCCCCTTTTTCCCTTCCTCTCTCTTTTGCCCCCCCCTCCTTGCACTCTTGCCTCATTCCTCACGTTCTGCCCAGACATTCGACCGATCAGAGTCAACCTTTCGTTACCGTTCTCAGCGCGACGGTGTACAACAGTATGACGGGTGTGCCCAAGACTTCGGTTCAGTTGCGTGACGCCGGTCTATCGCGCCGATCGACAGTTACTCAGGGGGCGACGGATCGGACCACGTCACCGACACACAAAACACTTTCAAACAAACAAACAAATACATACCGGATGGACACAGACAAACACGTGTACAGACATTCGCCAAACAAACGACCGGCGCCGCCGCCGCCGCCGCCGTCTAGCGTGCATCTTGAATGACGACATCGGTGTGCGTGCGTCGTACGCAATCAGTCAGACACGGCTATCAAACATCAGAGTCGAATGGTACATCATCGTGCGTGTCGCCGTACACGTACAGTACAATACAACAACAATGCGTCTTAATGGCACGTTCATTTCAACGTCACTCACACACCTCCACGCTGCAGTTACGTCGCACCATTGTCAAACTCGGCGTACAGCAAAGGGAATAGTGGGCGGCAAAAACAAACCAAACAAAAACATTTCACATTTCACCCTCGCCATGTATGATGTGCAAAAAAACAAACCCGCAAACGGCCGTCGTTACGGTGACACAAAAGTCGCCGATCGCACTGTCCCCCCTCGCAGACGGGTAACACACAAACACACACACACCCCAACAACACCAATGGGTCAAAAACCACGCCAACGAGGCGTGCCACCATTCCACGCCACGGCGACCAACCTCGTGGCCGTACCCCGCGCAACACGCTTTGACGCGCCCCCCCACCCACAATCAAAATGCACACATACATCACAGCCGTCCACACAAACAACAACAACAACAACAATTCCGCCCTTCCCGCAAAAGGCAAGTTGGTGGCCCTGAAAAGGGCCGTTTCGCCGCTCTCGCAACGGAGGAGCCTTCTCCATCCTTCCTTCCATTCCAGAGCCACCTCCTTACTTGGAGCTCGTGTACTTGGTCACCGCCTTCGTGCCCTCGCTCACGGCGTGCTTGGCCAGCTCGCCAGGCAGCAACAGCCGCACAGCGGTCTGGATCTCGCGGGACGTGATGGTCGAGCGCTTGTTGTAGTGCGCCAGGCGAGAAGCCTCGGCCGCAATGCGCTCGAAAATGTCGTTCACGAAGCTGTTCATGATGCTCATCGCCTTCGACGAGATGCCCGTGTCAGGGTGCACCTGCTTCAGCACCTTGTAGATGTAGATGGCATAGCTCTCCTTCCTCTTGCGCTTCTTCTTCTTGTCGCCCTTCGAAATGTTCTTCTGCGCCTTGCCAGCCTTCTTGGCGGCCTTCCCGCTAGTCTTGGGCGGCATCTCCAACCAACGTACGGCAGCAGCAACACCAGTAGCAAGCGCTCCGCTCTAGTCAGCGTCTCCCCACACAGTGGCACCCGCCGCCAGCCGCCGCCGCACCTTTACCAGCTCGCCCTGTTGCGGCCGCCGACCAATGGGGCGCGCGCGCAACCGGCCGCCGCACCCGAGCCCATAAAGCACCCCCACCCCGGCTGCGCCGGCACGCACTCCGCTGCTCGACTCGCTGCCGCTCGCACCGGTCGTTTTCGTTTCCGTTTCGTGTGCACCGTCGCTAGCCCATCGCCATGTCCGGACGCGGAAAGGGAGGCAAAGTCAAGGGCAAGTCAAAGTCCCGCTCAAGCAGGGCTGGGCTCCAGTTCCCGGTCGGCAGAATCCACCGCCTCCTGCGCAAGGGAAACTACGCAGAGCGCGTCGGCGCCGGGGCGCCCGTCTACCTCGCCGCCGTCATGGAGTACCTCGCGGCTGAGGTGCTCGAGCTGGCCGGAAACGCGGCCCGCGACAACAAGAAGACGCGCATCATCCCGCGCCACCTGCAGCTTGCCATCCGCAACGACGAGGAGCTCAACAAGCTCCTGTCGGGCGTCACCATCGCACAGGGTGGTGTCCTGCCCAACATCCAGGCCGTCCTGCTGCCAAAGAAGACCGAGAAGAAGGCCTAAAGGAGGCCAGGCAATCGCAGCGCCGCGTGCTCCCCTGCACGCAACGCGCTTTGCCGGCTCGGCCCACAACAATCGGCCCTTTTCAGGGCCACCACACAAACCTACGTCCAAAGCAAAATTTCAGTCGTCCTCGCCGCACCTTGTTTTGTTTTAACTTTGCACTGTCACAGCACAGCCGCCGCCGGCGCACGTCCGCCATCTTGTCGTCCACACAGCCCGTGTGGCCCAACACACACACACACGCACACATTTTGCACCGTCGCAGTCGCCTTCCAAACCGACAACGGCAGCAATAATGACCATTGTTAAAGGGAGGCGTGTCGACACACCGCCCTCCACTCCCGCGCGCAACGGCCGTCGACACGAACGAAACAGCTGATCCGGCCGCCTATGCCCACACGCCTTGCCTCGGAAACCCCAACGCCGCCGCAAACAAACACACAGAGACAAACCACGCAAGCAAATAATCACCGCCTCTCGCACAACAACACACAGCCCGCCCGCCATCTCCGTCGCGATCGATACAAAGACACACAAACGAAGCAGCTCCACACACAGCCAGCCACATGACACGTTTCCTTTCCTTCTCCCCTCCCAGTCACATCACGTCGCTCAAACGGAAAGAAAGAAACAAACAAACAAACAACACAGCGCGCACACACGCAGCAACAACACAGACTCTTTCGCACTTTTCAACTTCCGAACAGTGTGGTGGCCCTGAAAAGGGCCGTTTTCTAGTCTCTCCCACCCACAAGCACGGCCGCGGGAAGGCCAGCGCCCGCTGCGACGCAGCCTAACCGCCGAAACCGTACAGGGTGCGCCCCTGCCTCTTCAGGGCGTACACCACGTCCATGGCCGTCACAGTCTTGCGCTTGGCGTGCTCAGTGTACGTCACCGCGTCGCGGATCACGTTCTCCAGGAACACCTTCAGCACCCCGCGGGTCTCCTCGTAGATCAGACCAGAGATGCGCTTCACGCCGCCCCTGCGAGCCAGGCGGCGGATGGCGGGCTTCGTGATGCCCTGGATGTTGTCGCGCAACACCTTGCGGTGCCGCTTGGCGCCACCCTTGCCGAGCCCCTTTCCTCCCTTGCCGCGGCCTGTCATCCTTCCTTCCTCGGGCAAAGCAAAACGTGCACAAACAGCAGCTGCAGCGGCTGGCGAGTCGGCTACGGTCTGCGCCCAGCCTGTGTGCTAATGTGTGAAACGGTGTTAGTGTGTTCCACATGGTTAAGGTGTAGGTTTTAATAGCCTAGCGCTATTTTTCCTACATTAAGTTTGTGAAAGTTATGGGGTATGCGTATGAGTTCCTAAGCTGTCCTGCACGGGGACAAATGTTGTTAAGGTTGCTGCATCTCTCTTACCGGCGCAGCAGGTCTGGCCAGCGTAATGACGCCCGCCAGTGTGGTCGGCTGCCGAGTCTTCTTACCAGTTGGTTGGTCGACCTCTCGGCTTTATCGTAGAATGTTGTCGCTGCGTCCTTAAACCTCTGGCGTAGAGGTTGGACGGCAGCGACGCGGTGAAGCTCCTCCGTGGGGAAGTCCTTGGGCAGGTGAAGTGCCAGTCGTAGCGCCCTGTTTTGGATCGTCTGCAGGCGCTTCAGGTTTGTATCGGCCGTGTTTCCCCACACGACCGCTGCGTATTCCAGCAGCGGTCGTATGGCGGCCTTGTACAGCGTAAGACCGACGTCTTCTGGCAGCGTTGACGTGGGGTTGAGCACTGGGTAGAGCAGCCTCAACCTACCCAGTGCCTTGCCCCTGATGTCTTCAACGTGTTGCCGCCATGTGAGCCGCCGGTCTAAAGTGACGCCTAGGTATTTGGCTGTGTCGTTCCATTCGACTGGCACTCCACACACCGATACTGTTGGCGCGTCGTGGCGGAAGGGGCGACTAGCTATAATAATCGCCTGACTCTTCTCGCCATTGTAGGCGAGGCGCCACTTCTTTGCCCACTCGGTGAGCTCGTCGGTGGCCGCCTGTAGACGCCGCTGCAGGACGTCGACGCTCCAGCTGCTGCTGTAGATCGCCGTGTCGTCAGCATAAAGCGCCGTCTGGACGCGGTTCGTGCGTGGCAGGTCGGCGGTGTAGAGGGAGTACAGCGTCGGACCGATGACCGAGCCTTGAGGTACACCCGCAAGTATTCGGCGCTCCGTGGAAATTCCACTGGCTGCGCGGACGTGAAACGTTCTTTCCTGCAGATAGCTCTGCAGGAGCCTCACGTGCGACACAGGTACCCCCTGCACAAGAAGCTTGTACAGGAGGCCGTCATGCCACACGGAGTCAAAGGCACGAGACACGTCCAGCAAGAGAGCGCCGAAATACTTACGTCGGTCAACGGCTCCGAACGCTTCCTCCGTCAGGCGCAGCAGCTGGTGCGTCGTCGCGTGCTCCCGACGAAAACCGAACTGCTCGTCGGGGAGAAGTCCTTCGGCGTTTACGTGGGCCAGCAGGCGGACCAGGTAGAGCCTTTCGAATACCTTTGATGTTGCTGGCAGGAGGCTGATGGGGCGGTAGTTTTTAGCCAAGCGAGTGTCCTTCCCTGGCTTGGGAAGAGCAACTACCTCCGCATGCTTCCAGCAAGATGGGTATACGCTGGTGCGCAGTATCCCGTTAAAGATTGCCGCTAGATGGTGTGCTGCGGCGTCGGGAAGCTGCTTCAGCAACATGTTGGTGACGTTATCTGGTCCGCCTGCTTTCTTGCGTTGCAGGTGGCGAAGTTGCAGCTGGACCTCTTCCGGCGAGACGGGCTGTATCTCGTCGTCCTCCGCGCGTTCGCGGAGAAATACAGGCAGGCGGTCCGCTACTAGGCGCAAGTGTTCCTCGTCGACGGGCTCTTCAATTATTGTGAAGTTTGCAGCGAACGCGTCCGCCAGTGCGTTTGCCTTGGCGTCCGGTTCGCTGACAAATCTGTTGCCCACTTGTAGAGGAGGGATGGGCTGAGTGCGGCGGAGGAAGCTTTTCATTGACTTCCACGCCGTCCCGTCCTCGGTGTTCAGCCCTTCAATTTTGGCGGCCCACTCGGCGTTCCTGTGTGCGTCTACATCTGCCTTGATGTGGCGGCGCAACCTGTTGAGTTGCCTTTTCGTCCTCGGGTCCTTGGTTAGCTGCCATTCCCGTTGTAGCCTGTTTTTGGCAGCTATCTGGTCCCTGATGTGACGTGGCAGTATGCGCGGCGTGTGCTCGTCTGCCGCCTGGCGCCTGGCGGGTGTTGCGGCCGTTGCTGCCTCCGTGATGGCTTGTGTTAGGTGTTGCAGTGCGACCTCTGCACCTTCAGCGTCGACGTCGGGAATAGTCTCCAGTGCTTCTGCGACGTTCTCACGGTACTCTTCCCAGTTGATGCCCCTGAGGTCGAGTCCGTGTCGTCGCATCGGCATTATCTCCGAGTCGAGCGTGAAGATTACCGGCAGGTGGTCGGAGGAAAGTGCCGTCCGGGTGCTGGCTGCCACATGTTGCCGGATTCCTTTAAGGATAATGAAATCCAGCACGTCCTCACGCCCTCTTGCCGGGTAGATGGTCGGTTCGTGCGGTCCCACGGCTATCGCGTCGTGTCGTTCGACCACGCGTTGTAACCGGCGACCGCTGGTGTTAGTGACGCGGCTGTTCCAGGCAGCGTGCTTAGCGTTCCAGTCGCCTCCCAGTATGATGTTACCTGGGAGGGACAGGAGCTTGTTTACGTCTTCTGCGTCCAGTGCACCGCGTGGTGGCCTGTAGACAGCGCAGAACGTGATTCTTCCGTGCACGGTGTCGACTGCAACGGCGGCTGCTTCCATTGCAGTGAGCTCCGGCACAGGAACACGGTGGTGTCGAATGGAGCGTCGGACGTAAACAGCCGTGCCGCCCCCTGCAGTCGGTCGGTCGTATCGGTAGCAGGCGTAGTTGGCCACGCCGACTCGTACGCCAGGCTTCAGGTGCGTTTCCGCGACGAGGCAGATGTCGATGTCTTCGTCGCGTAGAAACTGCCGGAACTCGCCGTCTTGCGTCCTCAGGCCATTAGCGTTGAACACGCAGATCCTCATGCTCCTGTGGTGTTCAGGCATGCTGGGCTGAAGATGTTGCAACGGCGAGTACCTGATGTACTGCGGCCATTAGCTCGGACATGCGAGCCATCATGAGCTGCATTGCGTCGAGGAGACGGTCAATGCGGTCGCCATCTTGTCGGGGGCCGACAACATGGTCGCTTCCCGTCTCCCGGTTGCCGCCATTTTGTTGGCTGGCGTCGACGTGGGCTGCGGGAGTTTGCTGCTGTCCCGTGGTTGGCCGCTGCTGCCGTGGAGGTTGCTGCTGAACCGTGGTTGGCCGCTGCTGCCGCCATCGCGGTTCGGGGAAGTCCGCCATGCTGGCCTGGTCCGGGGCGGGCGGCGCTGATTGGTCCGCCCGGCTGCGTCGAGGAGCGGCCGGGGGGGCCGCTTGCCGTGGCAGGGGCGCAGGAGGCGGGGCTACCAGCCGCTGCGCCGCCGTCATGGCCGCGCGCTGCGGCGGGGAGGGCGGAGCTACGGCCTGGTGAGCTGCTGCAGGGGCAGTGGGTTGGCGCACAGGTACCTGGAGTATGGCGGCGTGCGGAGCAGGTCCGCCATTTCCTTTTGCTGCCGGGGCGGAGTTCTGCGGCTGCCTGTGGGGCCGCTGCGGTTCTTTGTTCCGGGCGTTGGAGTTCCCCTGCTGCTGGCCGGGGTTGACGACCGCTCTGGAATGCGCTCTTCCCGTGGCGCGGCCTCTGCGGCCGCGTCGTCTCTTTGTCCGGCTGTTGGCGGGCGCTGGGGCTCCACGTGGGTGAGAGTTTCCCGCCGGAACTCTGCGTTGCTGTGCGTCGTTCCCGCGTGCGCGGGCCGCGTACGCTTTATGTTTCGTGCAACCTCTGTAGTTGGCGCAATGTTCTTCGCCACACAGTTTGCACTTGGGTGTGAAGTCTTTGTGCGGGACTCCCGTTTTTTCACACCCTTCAGTGGCGTGCTGTTCGCCGCACTTCACGCAGAAAGCGGGCATGCCACAGTATTTCATGGAGTGTCCAAGTTCGAGGCATCGGCAACACTGTGTATATGCCGCTTTATTACGAAGAACTTCAGCAATCACTTCGATGTTGCCTATTCTTTTCAGTTGGAACAGCTTCCTGTTTTCTGCGTTGTTGGCCGCAATTACGAGGAATAGAGGGTTTCGCCCTTTGGTGCGATGAGGTCCCATTTTAATCACCTCCTCAACGCAATAACCCATCTGTTCGAGGTCTTCTTTAACCTCTGCAGGTTTCATGCTGCGAGGTATTTTACGGAAGACCACCTTAATAGGCTTCTTCCTGTTGGCGCTGTAAGTGAAGAAGTGCCATCCGCGTTTGGTACACTCTTCACTCACTTTTACGAAATGTTCACTGGTCTTAACTTTCACTCTGTGCAGGTCCTCGCCTGAAACACTAACACTATAATTGTCCCTGCCTATCAGTAAGTTAAGAGCATTCTGAAGCTCACGAAAATGCCCTTCAAACTTGATCACGAGCGGCGGCGGCGTCTGTCGCTGTTGCGGTGGTGGCAGCGTCACGTCCTCGTCTTCCGAGTCACTGAGGGCGTCGAAGGAGTTGCTTGTGCCTAGGGGAGCTGCGGTCAGCTGTTGTCTGGGTTTAGCAGTCTTCTGCGCTGGCGTGAAGCCGTCTTTGTCCACCCTTGAGGCGCGCGCGCGGCGGCGCGGTATTGTCCCGGTTCTTTGGCCGCTTGGCGCGTTTTCCTTCCGGAATTTGCGCGTGTCCGGAGCTGATGCTTCGTCGTCCGATTTCTGCCTCTTTCGTGAGGATCGTGACGAACTGGCTTGGGCGGTTACCTTTGCATGTTCCACCTGCATCTCCTCCTCTTCATTGTCGGTGTCGTCGCCGAGGGGAGCAGCGGCTGCATGTGGCATCAGCCCTATAAGGAGCTGCAGTGCTTCATCGCTGTCCTGCTGCGTGGTGGGGACATCCGGAGACGTCTCCAGCGGCTGCTGCATCGATGCACAACACTCGCGCGTGATCGAAAACGCAGTCTCACTTACGCGGGTGACGCGAACAGCATGTGCACTGTTGATTACACTTGCGTCGACGCTCGTTGGGGGAGGAGTACTATCAGAGGTGCTCGGTTGCGTCTCTGACGTACTCGACTCGACCCCAGTAGCGTGCAGGGACGCGGCCCTGTCCGCTGGAGCGGTCGTATGCATGTTAGCGGGCTCGGGAGCGGAGCGCTCGGCGCGTGCGTCCGTCTCGCTCGGCATCGCTAACTCGAGTCTCTGCGCCCAGCGCGCCCGCCGCCCCCCTATATAGACTCTGGCCCGCCCTCCCCCCACCACGCGCAACCGAGGGCATATAAGCGCAGCACGGAGGCGCGCGGGCCCGTTGTCAAGGCAGCACCGGACGCCGCGCCGCACCTAACCTCCACGCACGCCGCTCCGCTACCGCTACCGCTACCGCCATGGCCCGCACAAAGCAAACGGCCCGCAAGTCCACCGGCGGAAAGGCGCCGCGCAAACAGCTCGCCACCAAGGCGGCGAGGAAGAGCGCGCCCGCCACCGGAGGCGTCAAGAAGCCCCACCGCTACAGGCCGGGCACCGTCGCCCTGCGAGAAATCAGGCGCTACCAGAAGAGCACAGAGCTGCTCATCCGCAAGCTGCCATTCCAGCGCCTAGTGCGCGAGATCGCCCAGGACTTCAAGACCGACCTGCGCTTCCAGAGCTCCGCAGTCATGGCCCTGCAGGAGGCCAGCGAGGCCTACCTCGTCGGCCTCTTCGAAGACACCAACCTGTGCGCAATCCACGCCAAGCGCGTCACCATCATGCCCAAGGACATCCAGCTCGCGCGCCGCATCCGCGGCGAGCGCGCCTAAACCGCGCCGCGGCACCGCACCGCACAAACAAAAACGGCCCTTTTCAGGGCCACTAACATCTCTCCGTCGCGAGCAAACTTTGTCGGTCGCCTGCCTCTCGCCCCGCAACCCAAAAACAAAAACCACCACTTCCCGTCCGTCCGCCACACCCGCTCACTCTGCCTGCCTGCTAGCAGCGCGCAACAATCACACATCATCCCTCCCCGGCGCTCAAAGCGCACAATACCCAACGGCCGACGTCACACCGCACGGGTGGCTGGCCGGCCGCCGCTTTCGTTTCGAAAACAAAAAAAACCCGCACTCCACTCCGACGGCCAACGGCCAGGCAGGCGCGCTCGCTCGCTCTACACGCCACCGAAATCCCCGCCGACTCCTTCCGCATCTCAACGTGCCCCCCCGTTGCAAAACATAACACACACACACACAAAGGAACAAAACAAAGACCAGACACGACTCGACAAGACAGACATCCGAGAAGAACGAACGCAGGCAAGCCAACCAACGTATTCAAACAAAACAACGTGACAGAAAACCAACCGTCGGCCGCCGCCACAAAACAAACACGGCGACAATCAACCACGACAACAACAACAACAACAACACCGCTTACCGCTACCGCCGCCCACACCCGCCACCGACCCCCGCAATCCAACCACCACGGCACGCAAACAGCATCCCCACGGGCATACAGAAACGCCAGACAGACACCCACACCAAACGCAACACGACAATCAAAACCTTCCCCGACGTGCTTTGATGGCCCTGAGAAGGGCCGTTTTGGGCCGCGCGTCTCTTGCGCGCCACTAGACGACGACGGGGGGTGGGGACGACGGAGTCAAGCGCCAAACCCTTCCTTTCCCATCTCTTTCTCCTCTACTCTACTTCTTCTTCTTGGGCGAAGCCTTCGCCTTAGACGGCGTCGTCGCCTTCTTCGGGCGCGGCGCCTTCGGCTTCTTCGTCGGAACCTTGGCGGCCTTCTTCGCCTTCGACGGCGACTTGGCCTTGGCCGGCTTGGCCGCAGCCGCCTTCTTCGCACCCGCGGGAGCGGCCGACGCCGCAGACGCCTTCTTGGCGGCGCCCGCCTTCCGACCGGTCGCCGCCTTCACGCCACCAGCCTTCTTTGCGCCGGCCGCACGGGCGCCCTTCTTCTCCTTGCTGGCCGGAGCGGCGCGCTTCTTCTTGGCACCGCCAGCACGAGCCTTGCCGCCCTCGGCCGCCCCCCCGCCGCCGGCGCCGGCAAGCTTGAACGAGCCGGACGCGCCCTTCCCCTTCGTCTGCACCAGCTCGCCCGCCACGACGGCCGACTTGAGGTACTTCTTGATAAACGGCGCCAGCTTCTCCGCGTCCAGCTTGTAGTGCGCGGCTATGTACTTCTTGATCGCCTGCAGCGACGACCCGCCGCGCTCCTTCAGACTCTTGATGGCGGCCGTCACCATCTCAGAGGTGCGCGGGTGCGCAGGCTTGGCGCGCGGCTTCTTCGCAGACGACGCAGACTTGGCCTTCTTCGTAGTGCCGGTGGCGGCGGGTGCCGCAGCAGTCTCGTTCGTAGCCGCCTGATCTGCCATTTCGACGACGCGCGTAACACACAGCGAGAGCGAGCGGGACGGCAGGCACGCAAGCACAAGAGCAGAGAATCACAAGGCCCAGCCAGTGTCGCGGGCGGGCGCGGACGGCCGAGAGAGCGGCCGCCACTCTGCGCGCCGCCGCGCCGCGCCTCCCGCGCTTGCTACCGCCCAACGTCCGACAGCCTGTGCGGAGCAGCCCCAAACCTGCGCCACAACCGCCCGCGCCTTTCAAACCACCGAGGATGGGGCTACACACAGCCACACCACAGTCGCCAACCAGTCGCCACGGCAGCGCCGCAAACCACGGCCAAACTGCAGCTACCGCGCGCTACAGCCTGGGTCGGCCCGCCGAGAATCGCCGCCCCCGCCCAAATGCCGCCCCCACAGCCCCAGCCGACGACCCGCCACAATGGCCAAACCTTCGGCAAAACTCCCACACCGTCGCCGCGGCAGCCCGGCCAGCGCGGCCGGCGCCACAGCCACACAAGCCGAGGCGTGCGGCGATGACGGCCGTGCAAACGCGCCTCCGCCGCCCCATCGCCTTCCGTCGCCCTCCCGCCGTTTCCCGATCGGCCCGCAGCCGTCGGGCCACATCGCGCGCCGTCCTCCTCCTCTCGCCCGCCAACATTCACAGCCGTTTCTCAACAATTGCCCGCCGCAAACGGACGCCGCCTGCGCAACAGGCGCCGCCGCCCCTCGCCGCTTCCGACCCAACCCCTCGACCGAGGCAAACCGCAATCCGAATCTACAGACCAACCCAATCTGCCGTCAAGCACACACGACAGCCGACCTTACACGTTACGCGTTACACATTACGTTTACACGTCTACGTTAGGTTAGGTTAGGTGGACGTGGGTTAGGTTAAGGGGACTTGGGTTAGGTTAAGCGTCAAACTTAGGTTAAGCATTCAAACACGTCAGGCGTCAGAGGTTAGGTTAGGTTAGGTTAGGTTAGGTTAGGTTACACGTTAGGTTAAGGGGTCAGTGCTAGGTTAAGAAGCGTCAAACGTAGGTTACAAAAGCGTTCAAACGTGAGGCGTGAGCCGGACAGCTTACCTTACGTAGACGTTAGGGGCTCACAGGCTGAGCTCACCTCGCCACACCACACGTTAGGTTCGGTTCGGTTCGCTCGGCTCAGCGTAAAGCGCCGAGGTCAGGGTTACGTTCGTTCACCTTCGGGCGCCACACTTTCGGTTGAAAGGTCGCGACGGGACGACGTCGGCAGGCACGCCGCAAACGAACAAAAACGTACAGACGACGTCGGAAACCGCCGACAGACGGGGGAGCAGCACGACCACGACCACGACCAGACACCGAGCGCGAACGAGACACACGCGAACCACCCCCACCGGCCAAAGGGCACCACACAACAACCCAGAGCACCACGTGTCGACACCAGAGCAACCCGCCGCTCACGCGACATGGCTGGCACCGAAGGGCAACCGCCCGCAACTGCGCTTTCCGCGCCGGCCCGGATGCACGTCGTGCTACAACAACACCACTACCGTACACAGCCGCTGTTCACAACATCACTATCAATGGCGCGCCCGCGGCTCGCCGCCGTCGCAGTCGCAGCCCCAACGCCAGCACTTTTGCACCACCATTCACACGCACCGCAACACAGCTCGCCGACACAGCCGAACAAAACAAACACCACACAACAACAGCAACAACGCCGCCGCCTCTACTTGTGCCGGCGACCCACCCCGCCGATGGCGCACCTCTCGCCAGCCGGCAATCGACACACACGCACCCACCCACCGGGGCCCAGTGCAAAAAAAAAAAAAAAAAAACACACAAAAACAAAAAAACCAAACAACACAAACGACACGGGAAGCGCACACCGCCACTTCGCGCGCACGCCACCAACCAGTCGTCGTCTCAAAATAACAAACACAAACAAAATAAACTAACAACTAGGGCAACACAAAACAAAAACGCCTCGCACGAACCGCCCACAAAAAGGACAAGCACACGCACAGCCTCTGCTGACGACCACGACGCAGCGGCACGCTGCTCCTGTCCCGCGCCCCGCGCCCCACTCGATTCACAACTCACGCGACACCGTCAACGACGGGCTCGCTTCCCGCAACCTACCACCTTTCCGCCACGACGCACAGCCCCAGCCCCACCCGACGACGCCCGTGGGCAACGACTGCACTTTCACCACCGCCTCCCCCTTCCCCCCCAAAACACACACACACACACACACACAGCCAGCCAAAAACGCACTCGCGACCCACACATGCACGTGCATCGGCACACGCCAACCAGTCAACGTCGACAACCACACGCAAGGCTCGAAACGAAACCGGCGTCCTTCCACGTTGCCATCAAGCTACGCGACACAAGACACAAGGAACCAACACAACAGCCGGCCCCACTAATTCCCACTCTCACGCCGCAAAAAGCACACCGAAACCGCCAAACGCACGCACATTCCCCTTCGCACTGACACCACCGACCGGCTCGCTACCACACACCTCTCGGCAGCCGTTTCACGCCAATTCGCCACACCGCCCACACAGTCGACAAGCGCCCGCCCTGTACGGCACACGCAACGACGCAGCGCAGCAAAGGGCGCCCGCAACACATACCTCTCCGCCGCCCGACGCGCCAACCGCCACACCACACCGCCAGCCACTCGCAAATTGTGCACTGCCACCAGCCACACGTCCAACACGCCGCGCCGCCTCCGGCCACCCGCCAGGGGGCGCTCACGTCCGCGACAACAGCGCGGCCCGCCGGGCCGGGCCGAACCGAACCGAGCCGCCGCTGCTCTGCACTCGGCACGGCCACACCCTGCTGCAGACCGGGCTCGTCCCTCTGTACGCGTCTGCCTGCGCATCAACACAACACGACCTTTTTTTTTTTTTTCCTCTCTACCGCCATCCCTTCTTCTCGCGTTTTACTCGTTGTTGCAGCAGCGGCGCACACCTACACATCCACAGCCCCAGCCGAGCCGGCCTCACCTCAGGGCCCGCCGCCAGCGTCTCCTCCTCGGGCACAGGTGCGGTGCTGTGGCCGCCCATCCAACCGCATTGCTGGCCGTCCAGCCACCAGGCGTTCCCACTGCCGCGAGCCACGCCGCGCACCGACCCTGCTGCAGAAAACGAAGCATAGCCAGAGACCGACCGATACACAAAGCAAGCCGTCGCCTCGCCTCTTGTCCTTCCTGCCTTCCTTCCGCCCCCGCCCTTCTCACACCACCGCCTCTCCACTTTCGCCCCCCCCCCCCTCCTTTTTTTTCTTCTTTCTTTCTTTCTTTGGCCCTCTCTCCTTCCCGCCATGGCGGTTACGGCACCGCCTGCAGCGGCAGATTTTTTGCGCCCACACGCCTACTCCTACCACCATTAACCTTGCCCTGCCCTGCCCATCAACGTCGCAGTCGAACCGACGCTTGCCAACACACTGCCCACGTTCCTTTCTCTTTTCGGCCTACGCCCATTACGCGCCGCCGCCACAGCACCTTCCCTTCCCACAACACACCGACGTCATCACACGCACCCAAAACAGGGGCCACGACCGTGTTCCTCGCCCACTCCCATCCCGCACGGTACGCACATTCCCAACTACTACCGCGCACCCTCCCTTTCCACTCTGTGTGTCTCTGTGTCTGTGTCCTGTCCGCGCGTGACGCCTCTCAACATCCGCCGTCCCCCGTCCCGTTTTCGCCCCCATGCCGTCGTCGCGCCGCCTCCTCCCCGTCCACCGCCGCCCCTGTCCGCCCCGCACCACACCATACACCGCTGCTTGTCCCGGCCGTTGCCACCAAAGGCGCCGACCGCAAACGCGCCACGCCGCAGCCCCCGTGCGTCTCGCGCTCGCTTGCATCTCCGTGCCGACGCTGCCTCTCTTCCCACTCGCACTCGACCTCGACAACACAGTCTTTGGCTCCGCCACTGCGTGTTCCGGTGGTACGCACGCTGCAACACGTATGTATTCATTACCAGAGCGATGGCGAGGCATGACAGCATCTCTGTCTGACCAGAGAGTTCTTTATCGCTGCTAGTCGGCGCTTGGACCGCGCCAGACGACAGTAGTGGCACGCACCGGGTCGCCAGGAACAGTTGTTATATATATTGTAGCGCGAGTCGGGAGAGGTAGTAGTCGGTCGACAGTAGTAGCGGGTGGACGGTTGTACTGAGCGGGCGTCGGCGGCGTGCTCTGCTCGTCTCGCGACTCTGGTCACGGTTCGGGACGATGTATAGTATATTGTGTTATAATCAAGAGGTGGTGTGACGCTGCATTGCGCAAATCTGATAACGTATGTTCATTGTACTTATTTTGTTCAACAACACAAGCCCCACTATTACTTTTTTTCTAAAGTAACTTTTGTCTCTTAACGAAAAACATTCACTTTTTAAAGACTACTTCCTATGGCATTTCCCTCCAAGGAGTGCAATTAATTACCAGCCAGCACTCATTCATTGCACACAGCTGTGTAAGGGGTATCTACAATCGAGGAGCGGATATAAATGCAATTTTTTGTTTCTTTTTGTTTTTTGTTTTGTGTGTGTGTTGTAACCTCCCAGCAATATTTAAAATAATGGACAATGTTATTTACGGATGCTAATGGACATTGCGCTAATTGTAACCTCGCCCACAATGAGAGGTATTGAAAATGGCAACAACAATGTGCAATTCGCAATCTGACTCAAATATAAAGTCTTCACACAACATTTAAAAAAGTCCGTTCAGTGACAAGAAACTTCAATTAAACCGAAATATCGGTCTTTGGCCCTGTGCAAAACAATCGGAATTAAAGTCTTACCTCCGAATAAATGGATGTCACATTTCTGCTCTGGTTGTTGCGCAGCGCTTGGAGGAACTGCATTGCAAATAATAATATTCTCTTTTTTTGTGATTTTAGTGACATTTTTCTTCAAAGAAGTGGAACGAACTCTTTAGTTCAATAAAAGATTAAATGTTTGAAAAATGCTTTTGAAATAAAAATTATTATTGGGGAACTTGTTGGAGCATAATTACAATAAATACAATTTCTCATTATCTAATGATTATATTAATTAACAGTATACCTTATTCACCATCTTGACCAGTGTTGCCGACCGCCTACATCACACAACCGCACTCGGCTGCTACTACTGACCGACCGCTCTGCATGACGACTATTAGCGTACTGCACGCGACGACTACTGACAGAGTACAGCCCTCAACTACACAGACTGACTGACTGACTGAGAACCGCTCGCAACACTCGCGCAGTCCAGCGCAAACTCTCTGGTCACAGATGCTACAATGTCTCGCCATCGCTACTATGTTACATACGTGTTTCAGTGTCTTTTTCATTGGGGTAACGATCTTTGGCTCTTTTTATTCTGAATACAGGGCCAAAGGTCAACGGCTGCTGCCCTTATACTATTTATCAGGTTTCATTATGTCTGTTGCAATGTTACATACGGTTCACTCTTTCATTAATATTATCGTTGGGTTTGTTTTGTAGGGACGTTAACATTCTGGCACATTTTTATTATCATCGGACTCTCTGCTATTTGTGCAGGGAGGTTATACCTGGGTCCATTTCCATTTCCATTTACATTTTAATATTGATAGACTTTTTGTTTTCTTTTTTGTTTCTTGTTGTTTTTCCTTCTTTTTTTTTGTTGTTTTTTTTCTTTTGTTTTGTTTTTCCCGCTCTCACCACCACCGCCGCATCACGCCTTCCGTTTTCTTGGTTTCTTTTCTGTGCTTCAACATCACCGCGCCCCATTTCCACACCACAGCCATCAGCCTCCAAGACGGGCGGGCGCAGTGTGCCATTTCCGGCGCACAAGCACACCCGTACGGTACTCTCCTCGCCCCCACGCCACCAACAACACAGCGACCACGCGGCTTTCAGGCACGGCACGGCACGGCACGGCACCGGCGAAATGCGCCGCCCCCGCCCCCGCCCCTCCGCGCATCCGTCCGTCTCGCCACGTTCACTGACAGCCGCGTCTGCGGCTACACCACGACAACCACAACACAACACCGCTCCCCTCCCTGGCAACTCACATTGTTTTTCTCCTCCTCTTTTGCACAAACCACAACGCCGAGCACAGGCGCAAGCCACCCACACCGCGCCCCTCCCCGTCCCGTCTTTGGCCGCCGCTCCTCGTTTCCTCGTTTGCCCCCTCCCATCTCCCGAAATGCCATGCCAGCAGCGTTACGCATGCCCCTCCCCTGTCCACACAACACTACCGCCTAACGAACAGCCTTTTCCGGGCCACATGCAGGGCACGCCCACCTCCAAACACTGCCAATTCACGGACGCACGCACGCACACACACACACACACACACACACACACACACTCACTTTCTCGACACCTTTCTGTACGGAGGGTGCGTCATCTCGACCGTGACAGAGTGACGGCAACTATCGACGATCCATTTCCCCCCACTGGTAAAACATGTCCACTAACACCTACATACATCATTCAAGTACACAGACAATAGCATACACACAATGGGAGGGCACACGAACATGGACGGCACGGCACTGTCATACACTCTTCCTCAGAACCATATCAACAAACGTTACGTACATCCGGGAAAGCGAAAGCGAAAGCGAAAGCAAAGGCAAAGCCCAATGCAGCCGTCAAAGGTAACGTTCACCACGGCAGACACTTGCAGCCGCGCCGCCGTTAAACGCATTTCAGTGCGGCTCCAATACGCCTCCGACACGGGAACGTTCCGTTGCTCTACGAATGCGTTTCTCCCCTTTTTCCCTTCCTCTCTCTTTTGCCCCCCCCTCCTTGCACTCTTGCCTCATTCCTCACGTTCTGCCCAGACATTCGACCGATCAGAGTCAACCTTTCGTTACCGTTCTCAGCGCGACGGTGTACAACAGTATGACGGGTGTGCCCAAGACTTCGGTTCAGTTGCGTGACGCCGGTCTATCGCGCCGATCGACAGTTACTCAGGGGGCGACGGATCGGACCACGTCACCGACACACAAAACACTTTCAAACAAACAAACAAATACATACCGGATGGACACAGACAAACACGTGTACAGACATTCGCCAAACAAACGACCGGCGCCGCCGCCGCCGCCGCCGTCTAGCGTGCATCTTGAATGACGACATCGGTGTGCGTGCGTCGTACGCAATCAGTCAGACACGGCTATCAAACATCAGAGTCGAATGGTACATCATCGTGCGTGTCGCCGTACACGTACAGTACAATACAACAACAATGCGTCTTAATGGCACGTTCATTTCAACGTCACTCACACACCTCCACGCTGCAGTTACGTCGCACCATTGTCAAACTCGGCGTACAGCAAAGGGAATAGTGGGCGGCAAAAACAAACCAAACAAAAACATTTCACATTTCACCCTCGCCATGTATGATGTGCAAAAAAACAAACCCGCAAACGGCCGTCGTTACGGTGACACAAAAGTCGCCGATCGCACTGTCCCCCCTCGCAGACGGGTAACACACAAACACACACACACCCCAACAACACCAATGGGTCAAAAACCACGCCAACGAGGCGTGCCACCATTCCACGCCACGGCGACCAACCTCGTGGCCGTACCCCGCGCAACACGCTTTGACGCGCCCCCCCACCCACAATCAAAATGCACACATACATCACAGCCGTCCACACAAACAACAACAACAACAACAATTCCGCCCTTCCCGCAAAAGGCAAGTTGGTGGCCCTGAAAAGGGCCGTTTCGCCGCTCTCGCAACGGAGGAGCCTTCTCCATCCTTCCTTCCATTCCAGAGCCACCTCCTTACTTGGAGCTCGTGTACTTGGTCACCGCCTTCGTGCCCTCGCTCACGGCGTGCTTGGCCAGCTCGCCAGGCAGCAACAGCCGCACAGCGGTCTGGATCTCGCGGGACGTGATGGTCGAGCGCTTGTTGTAGTGCGCCAGGCGAGAAGCCTCGGCCGCAATGCGCTCGAAAATGTCGTTCACGAAGCTGTTCATGATGCTCATCGCCTTCGACGAGATGCCCGTGTCAGGGTGCACCTGCTTCAGCACCTTGTAGATGTAGATGGCATAGCTCTCCTTCCTCTTGCGCTTCTTCTTCTTGTCGCCCTTCGAAATGTTCTTCTGCGCCTTGCCAGCCTTCTTGGCGGCCTTCCCGCTAGTCTTGGGCGGCATCTCCAACCAACGTACGGCAGCAGCAACACCAGTAGCAAGCGCTCCGCTCTAGTCAGCGTCTCCCCACACAGTGGCACCCGCCGCCAGCCGCCGCCGCACCTTTACCAGCTCGCCCTGTTGCGGCCGCCGACCAATGGGGCGCGCGCGCAACCGGCCGCCGCACCCGAGCCCATAAAGCACCCCCACCCCGGCTGCGCCGGCACGCACTCCGCTGCTCGACTCGCTGCCGCTCGCACCGGTCGTTTTCGTTTCCGTTTCGTGTGCACCGTCGCTAGCCCATCGCCATGTCCGGACGCGGAAAGGGAGGCAAAGTCAAGGGCAAGTCAAAGTCCCGCTCAAGCAGGGCTGGGCTCCAGTTCCCGGTCGGCAGAATCCACCGCCTCCTGCGCAAGGGAAACTACGCAGAGCGCGTCGGCGCCGGGGCGCCCGTCTACCTCGCCGCCGTCATGGAGTACCTCGCGGCTGAGGTGCTCGAGCTGGCCGGAAACGCGGCCCGCGACAACAAGAAGACGCGCATCATCCCGCGCCACCTGCAGCTTGCCATCCGCAACGACGAGGAGCTCAACAAGCTCCTGTCGGGCGTCACCATCGCACAGGGTGGTGTCCTGCCCAACATCCAGGCCGTCCTGCTGCCAAAGAAGACCGAGAAGAAGGCCTAAAGGAGGCCAGGCAATCGCAGCGCCGCGTGCTCCCCTGCACGCAACGCGCTTTGCCGGCTCGGCCCACAACAATCGGCCCTTTTCAGGGCCACCACACAAACCTACGTCCAAAGCAAAATTTCAGTCGTCCTCGCCGCACCTTGTTTTGTTTTAACTTTGCACTGTCACAGCACAGCCGCCGCCGGCGCACGTCCGCCATCTTGTCGTCCACACAGCCCGTGTGGCCCAACACACACACACACGCACACATTTTGCACCGTCGCAGTCGCCTTCCAAACCGACAACGGCAGCAATAATGACCATTGTTAAAGGGAGGCGTGTCGACACACCGCCCTCCACTCCCGCGCGCAACGGCCGTCGACACGAACGAAACAGCTGATCCGGCCGCCTATGCCCACACGCCTTGCCTCGGAAACCCCAACGCCGCCGCAAACAAACACACAGAGACAAACCACGCAAGCAAATAATCACCGCCTCTCGCACAACAACACACAGCCCGCCCGCCATCTCCGTCGCGATCGATACAAAGACACACAAACGAAGCAGCTCCACACACAGCCAGCCACATGACACGTTTCCTTTCCTTCTCCCCTCCCAGTCACATCACGTCGCTCAAACGGAAAGAAAGAAACAAACAAACAAACAACACAGCGCGCACACACGCAGCAACAACACAGACTCTTTCGCACTTTTCAACTTCCGAACAGTGTGGTGGCCCTGAAAAGGGCCGTTTTCTAGTCTCTCCCACCCACAAGCACGGCCGCGGGAAGGCCAGCGCCCGCTGCGACGCAGCCTAACCGCCGAAACCGTACAGGGTGCGCCCCTGCCTCTTCAGGGCGTACACCACGTCCATGGCCGTCACAGTCTTGCGCTTGGCGTGCTCAGTGTACGTCACCGCGTCGCGGATCACGTTCTCCAGGAACACCTTCAGCACCCCGCGGGTCTCCTCGTAGATCAGACCAGAGATGCGCTTCACGCCGCCCCTGCGAGCCAGGCGGCGGATGGCGGGCTTCGTGATGCCCTGGATGTTGTCGCGCAACACCTTGCGGTGCCGCTTGGCGCCACCCTTGCCGAGCCCCTTTCCTCCCTTGCCGCGGCCTGTCATCCTTCCTTCCTCGGGCAAAGCAAAACGTGCACAAACAGCAGCTGCAGCGGCTGGCGAGTCGGCTACGGTCTGCGCCCAGCGCGCCCGCCGCCCCCCTATATAGACTCTGGCCCGCCCTCCCCCCACCACGCGCAACCGAGGGCATATAAGCGCAGCACGGAGGCGCGCGGGCCCGTTGTCAAGGCAGCACCGGACGCCGCGCCGCACCTAACCTCCACGCACGCCGCTCCGCTACCGCTACCGCTACCGCCATGGCCCGCACAAAGCAAACGGCCCGCAAGTCCACCGGCGGAAAGGCGCCGCGCAAACAGCTCGCCACCAAGGCGGCGAGGAAGAGCGCGCCCGCCACCGGAGGCGTCAAGAAGCCCCACCGCTACAGGCCGGGCACCGTCGCCCTGCGAGAAATCAGGCGCTACCAGAAGAGCACAGAGCTGCTCATCCGCAAGCTGCCATTCCAGCGCCTAGTGCGCGAGATCGCCCAGGACTTCAAGACCGACCTGCGCTTCCAGAGCTCCGCAGTCATGGCCCTGCAGGAGGCCAGCGAGGCCTACCTCGTCGGCCTCTTCGAAGACACCAACCTGTGCGCAATCCACGCCAAGCGCGTCACCATCATGCCCAAGGACATCCAGCTCGCGCGCCGCATCCGCGGCGAGCGCGCCTAAACCGCGCCGCGGCACCGCACCGCACAAACAAAAACGGCCCTTTTCAGGGCCACTAACATCTCTCCGTCGCGAGCAAACTTTGTCGGTCGCCTGCCTCTCGCCCCGCAACCCAAAAACAAAAACCACCACTTCCCGTCCGTCCGCCACACCCGCTCACTCTGCCTGCCTGCTAGCAGCGCGCAACAATCACACATCATCCCTCCCCGGCGCTCAAAGCGCACAATACCCAACGGCCGACGTCACACCGCACGGGTGGCTGGCCGGCCGCCGCTTTCGTTTCGAAAACAAAAAAAACCCGCACTCCACTCCGACGGCCAACGGCCAGGCAGGCGCGCTCGCTCGCTCTACACGCCACCGAAATCCCCGCCGACTCCTTCCGCATCTCAACGTGCCCCCCCGTTGCAAAACATAACACACACACACACAAAGGAACAAAACAAAGACCAGACACGACTCGACAAGACAGACATCCGAG
The DNA here is from genome assembly GCF_021461395.2 of Schistocerca americana. Classification (NCBI taxonomy): domain Eukaryota; kingdom Metazoa; phylum Arthropoda; class Insecta; order Orthoptera; family Acrididae; genus Schistocerca; species Schistocerca americana. Next base: position 43,000 of record NW_025725064.1, read on the forward strand.
AAGAACGAACGCAGGCAAGCCAACCAACGTATTCAAACAAAACAACGTGACAGAAAACCAACCGTCGGCCGCCGCCACAAAACAAACACGGCGACAATCAACCACGACAACAACAACAACAACAACACCGCTTACCGCTACCGCCGCCCACACCCGCCACCGACCCCCGCAATCCAACCACCACGGCACGCAAACAGCATCCCCACGGGCATACAGAAACGCCAGACAGACACCCACACCAAACGCAACACGACAATCAAAACCTTCCCCGACGTGCTTTGATGGCCCTGAGAAGGGCCGTTTTGGGCCGCGCGTCTCTTGCGCGCCACTAGACGACGACGGGGGGTGGGGACGACGGAGTCAAGCGCCAAACCCTTCCTTTCCCATCTCTTTCTCCTCTACTCTACTTCTTCTTCTTGGGCGAAGCCTTCGCCTTAGACGGCGTCGTCGCCTTCTTCGGGCGCGGCGCCTTCGGCTTCTTCGTCGGAACCTTGGCGGCCTTCTTCGCCTTCGACGGCGACTTGGCCTTGGCCGGCTTGGCCGCAGCCGCCTTCTTCGCACCCGCGGGAGCGGCCGACGCCGCAGACGCCTTCTTGGCGGCGCCCGCCTTCCGACCGGTCGCCGCCTTCACGCCACCAGCCTTCTTTGCGCCGGCCGCACGGGCGCCCTTCTTCTCCTTGCTGGCCGGAGCGGCGCGCTTCTTCTTGGCACCGCCAGCACGAGCCTTGCCGCCCTCGGCCGCCCCCCCGCCGCCGGCGCCGGCAAGCTTGAACGAGCCGGACGCGCCCTTCCCCTTCGTCTGCACCAGCTCGCCCGCCACGACGGCCGACTTGAGGTACTTCTTGATAAACGGCGCCAGCTTCTCCGCGTCCAGCTTGTAGTGCGCGGCTATGTACTTCTTGATCGCCTGCAGCGACGACCCGCCGCGCTCCTTCAGACTCTTGATGGCGGCCGTCACCATCTCAGAGGTGCGCGGGTGCGCAGGCTTGGCGCGCGGCTTCTTCGCAGACGACGCAGACTTGGCCTTCTTCGTAGTGCCGGTGGCGGCGGGTGCCGCAGCAGTCTCGTTCGTAGCCGCCTGATCTGCCATTTCGACGACGCGCGTAACACACAGCGAGAGCGAGCGGGACGGCAGGCACGCAAGCACAAGAGCAGAGAATCACAAGGCCCAGCCAGTGTCGCGGGCGGGCGCGGACGGCCGAGAGAGCGGCCGCCACTCTGCGCGCCGCCGCGCCGCGCCTCCCGCGCTTGCTACCGCCCAACGTCCGACAGCCTGTGCGGAGCAGCCCCAAACCTGCGCCACAACCGCCCGCGCCTTTCAAACCACCGAGGATGGGGCTACACACAGCCACACCACAGTCGCCAACCAGTCGCCACGGCAGCGCCGCAAACCACGGCCAAACTGCAGCTACCGCGCGCTACAGCCTGGGTCGGCCCGCCGAGAATCGCCGCCCCCGCCCAAATGCCGCCCCCACAGCCCCAGCCGACGACCCGCCACAATGGCCAAACCTTCGGCAAAACTCCCACACCGTCGCCGCGGCAGCCCGGCCAGCGCGGCCGGCGCCACAGCCACACAAGCCGAGGCGTGCGGCGATGACGGCCGTGCAAACGCGCCTCCGCCGCCCCATCGCCTTCCGTCGCCCTCCCGCCGTTTCCCGATCGGCCCGCAGCCGTCGGGCCACATCGCGCGCCGTCCTCCTCCTCTCGCCCGCCAACATTCACAGCCGTTTCTCAACAATTGCCCGCCGCAAACGGACGCCGCCTGCGCAACAGGCGCCGCCGCCCCTCGCCGCTTCCGACCCAACCCCTCGACCGAGGCAAACCGCAATCCGAATCTACAGACCAACCCAATCTGCCGTCAAGCACACACGACAGCCGACCTTACACGTTACGCGTTACACATTACGTTTACACGTCTACGTTAGGTTAGGTTAGGTGGACGTGGGTTAGGTTAAGGGGACTTGGGTTAGGTTAAGCGTCAAACTTAGGTTAAGCATTCAAACACGTCAGGCGTCAGAGGTTAGGTTAGGTTAGGTTAGGTTAGGTTAGGTTACACGTTAGGTTAAGGGGTCAGTGCTAGGTTAAGAAGCGTCAAACGTAGGTTACAAAAGCGTTCAAACGTGAGGCGTGAGCCGGACAGCTTACCTTACGTAGACGTTAGGGGCTCACAGGCTGAGCTCACCTCGCCACACCACACGTTAGGTTCGGTTCGGTTCGCTCGGCTCAGCGTAAAGCGCCGAGGTCAGGGTTACGTTCGTTCACCTTCGGGCGCCACACTTTCGGTTGAAAGGTCGCGACGGGACGACGTCGGCAGGCACGCCGCAAACGAACAAAAACGTACAGACGACGTCGG